>NC_092231.1:14658196-14888196 GCF_036320965.1 Panulirus ornatus | reverse complement strand
TGTCATAGCTGTAGATAAGGAGTCTGCAGCCTTCAAGTCCTCTTCCCTATGCTGTCTGAAGCAAAGGTCAAAGGTGGTGTCTTCATCAGACCACAGATATAGGCAAGGAATTCCCAAGAAGCTCATTAAGAAGGAGAAAGCAGCTTGATACAGCTTCGTTGAGTTTGGGACTCCTGGGCAATCACAAGGGCGAAAACAATGTGGAGCTGGTTGAGAATATGGTGAAGAACTATGGCAAAATGGGCTGTAGAATGTCCCTCAAAGTCCATATTATTGGTGCTTATCTTGATAAATTCAAGAACATAAGAGCATATTCGGAGGAGCAAGGCAAGCGCTTCCACCAGGATATACTGGACTTTGAAAACCACTACCAAGGAACATACAACAAGAACAAGATGGGAGATTATATTTGGGGTCTGATTCTTGATTGATTTACAGTACAATCGTAAATCTCGAAAACCTACTCTTTTCTAAATCTTTGATGATCACTTTTGTTTAACATTAGCATAAATACATGTTCATTTTGATTCATATGTTGTTTTTCTGACTTTAAGTGAATGAAAATGTGCAAATTCACCTGCGGTCCAATAGGAAAGAGGTAAACTTCAATATCACTGCCCTGGTCACAAAAACAAAGCTTGAAGGGAATAATAGCCTTTTTTTCTACTTTTTACACATAAGCAATTAAGAAATGACACTTACTACCCAGGAACAGAAATTGTGTTATACAGTGTAATTCAGTAGTAACGAATTCAATAAATTTTCAACATTCTTATTGGTATCATATCCACCGCCTTCCGTCCCAAAATTTTAGACAGTGGCAGAAGCAAGATCTTATAATGATGGTTGATAACCAACAATCTGAAAAGATGCTTCTTAGTAGCGAGGACTTAATAGCAATTCTTAAAGTATTTTCAAGAGAATATGCATACCGATCTGTCCTACTGACCATGCGAAACATGGGAGGGTGACTGCCTTTGCTTTATTCTCAAAAAAAATATAGAAAAGGGGAGGTAGGAAATATGAGGCTATATAATTAATACAACGTTGGACATTTGGAAACAAATGTGAAACTGTCTTAGGAATATGTTTCTTCAATTGCTGCCTAATGCAAAACCGTAAGAAACATTGAAGAAATTTGGAAACAAAACAAACTGAATTATGGTCATGACAATTAAATAAAAGTGCTCGTTTCCCTTCATTCTATTTCAAAACACTTTTATCTATTCATCCCTTTGATAATATAAACATGTTGAGCATAACCATAACTTCTGCACTATGCTGCATATAAAACATAAGCTTCTTACCAAAAGCTGAAGATGTATAACTGTGTTGTAATGATTTTCATGTGACCCCCTATTTTATGTCTACAGGGGCTTGTGAGTACCAGTATGTAGTGCAGACACAGCTCACATAATTAGATTAGCTGTTCTTCCACTTCTTTATGAGCCAGAATAAAAAATTCTCCCATCACCTTGATTCTTCAAACATCACTTTCTTCCAGCCATCCCTTTCCGTCTGCACTCTCAATGTTTTAAAGGTATTATTTTGGTTAATTCCCTCCTAAACTATCTGAAAGTGTCCATGCCATCAAGACTTGAATCCATAACACTTAACATTTATGATACCTTACAACCTTTCTAACTTTATAAGTCAAGTCTACAAAAACCCAAGGAGCTATGACTGATTTCCTCATTCTTTTCCTTTACATATACTACTTTAGTCTCATTACTTAACAAGAAACTCAAAAACAAAAATGTATGCAAAAGTGTCATTAAAAGAATCACACACACACACACACACACACATGCTTATCATCCAAATTTCATTATACTTGATCGCCCTTTCCTGTGTCACCAAGGTGGAGCCAGGAAACACGCAAAGAATGACCCATCCATCTACTCACACACATACACACGTATATATATGCATGTATATATGCAGTCTCTTGTGGATGAAAGGGCTTGGGAAGCGAGTCAGTTGTTTGCTTGAGATACAGCACTGGTGGCTGATTTGGGTGAGAAACTGCAGAATCTGGTGACTGAGTTCGGTAAAGTGTGTGAAAGAAGAAAGCCGAGAGTAAATGTGAATAAGAGCAAGGTTATTAGGTACAGTAGGGTTGAGGGTCAAGTCAATTGGGAGATAAGTTTGAATGGAGAAAAACTGGAGGAAGTAAAGTGTTTTAGATATCTGGGAGTGGATCTGGCAGCGGATGGAACCATGGAAGCGGAAGTGAATCATAGGGTGGGGGAAGGGGCACAACTCTATCCATAACCCACGCCTCGCAACCATACAACATTGTTGGAACCACTATTCCTTCAAACATACCCATTTTTGCTTTCCGAGATAATGTTCTCGACTTACACACATTCTTCAAGGCTCCCAGGATTTTCGCCCCCTCCCCCACCCTATGATTCACTTCCGCTTCCATGGTTCCATCCGCTGCCAGATCCACTCCCAGATATCTAAAACACTTTACTTCCTCCAGTTTTTCTCCATTCAAACTTACCTCCCAATTGACTTGACCCTCAACCCTACTGTACCTAATAACCGTGCTCTTATTCACATTTACTCTTAACTTTCTTCTTTCACACACTTTACCAAACTCAGTCACCAGCTTCTGCAGTTTCTCACATGAATCAGCCACCAGCGCTGTATCATCAGCGAACAACAACTGACCACTTCCCAAGCTCTCTCATCCCCAACAGACTTCATACTTGCCCCTCTTTCCAAAACTATTGCATTCATCTCCCTAACAACCCCATCCATAAACAAATTAAAAAACCATGGAGACATCACACACCCCTGCCGCAAACCTACACTCACTGAGAACCAATCACTTTCCTCTCTTCCTACATGTACACATGCCTTACATCCTCGATAAAAACTTTTCACTGCTTCTAACAACTTGCCTCCCACACCATATATTCTTAATACCTTCCACAGAACATCTCTATCAACTCTATCATATGCCTTCTCCAGATCCATAAATGCTACATACAAATCCATTTGCTTTTCTAAGTATTTCTCACATACATTCTTCAAAGCAAACACCTGATCCACACATCCTCTACCACTTCTGAAACCACACTGCTCTTCCCCAATCTGATGCTCTGTACTTGCCTTCACCCTCTCAATCAATACCCTCCCATATAATTTACCAGGAATACTCAACAAACTTATACCTCTGTAATTTGAGCACTCACTCTTATTCCCTTTGCCTTTGTACAATGGCACTATGCACGCATTCCGCCAATCCTCAGGCACCTCACCATGAGTCATACATACATTAAATAACCTTACCAACCAGTCAACAATACAGTCACCCCCTTTTTTAAGATTCCACGGCAATACCATCCAAACCTGCTGCCTTGCCGGCTTTCATCTTCCGTAAAGCTTTTACTACCTCTTCTCTGTTTACCAAATCATTTTCCCTAACCCTCTAACACACACACACATAAACAGAGAAAAGATTAAATATACTATTAATAAACATCAACAGTGATCTTGGCCCATCTTATTACTGATGTAGCTGTTGCTGAGTAATGATGAGATAATGATAAGTTTGTTAACATAAAGCTAACCTAAAGAAATGAGAGAAAATAGATCTCTACCCCAGCAATATTGGCCTATCCTTATCATTACTATCATTGTTTTGAGTAATGATTCATGATGACTTATTTGATAAGATGTGAGTTAAATAAATGACTGTGTCATCCCCACATTCATTTACATAATACACAAGTTCTCTCCTCTATCAATCATCAGTGATATGATGAAAAGCCATTAATAGCATCAATTCAGTTATTTGCAAATTCTTAAGCAGCTTTTGTCTTTGTAAATAGTAAATTCACTGTATCATATACAAAGCTATCAATCATTATCTCATTCTTACTGAATTAATAAGGGTGGGCCAAATTAGACATTACTTTTTTTTTTGTGTGTGTGTGTCTGCGTCTTTATATGTAAAGACTACTGAAACTGAAAATCAAATAAGCCATCACTCACTGTCTCATCATCACTCAACCTACATATATTATTGGTAATCTAATATGCAATTTTAGTATGTCTAGTTATACAATGACTACTGACATCAAATAAATCAAACTGGCTATCATTCTTTGTCTCATCACTCAATTACACTCAATATGGTATGGAATATTGCTCACACATTTGGGTGGCATATGCTCCACCTCCCTGTTAACTACAATGGAATCAAATGCCTGGCTTCACCTCAACATTCTCTTTCTGTACACTATGATATTGATGTTCTCTCTATTCTACAGATATTATTATGGCCATTGTTCTCTTGAGCTGTTTGCACGTGACCCCACCCCAAGGTTTGGACCTGAGACACATGTTTGGATGCAGCTTCCCAGAGTTTCTATGTGGAGTCCTGCCACTCAAGGATTGGCTGATATGATACTTCCTTCCTCCCTTAAAAAGCTAAGCTTTCTTTCACATTTCCCTCTTCATTTAACCTCTCCATCTTTGGAGACCTCATTACATTCTACTTTCCTTTACTTTTACTTTTTTTTTCTTTTCAACCAAGATGGCATTGAATGGGGCATGTTCTGCCCTTGCCATGCCAGTCACTTTAAAAAAAAAGTGAACTTAGAAGTACAAGGACAGAGATCGATACTGGCCACAACAAGATAATCTAATATGCACCAGTTTAGTTTTGTGTGTATCTGTATGTTTACTAACTACTGGAGTTGAAAATCATCAAGAAAGCTTACATTCATCATCTTAAACCTTTTTCTTTTCTCTATGCTTACTCATCATTCCTCGTATTAAGTGTTATGCGCAAAGAAATGGCCTTATTCACTCAAATCCATTCTCGAGCTGTCATATGTAATATATCAAAAAGAGCCTCCAACTACAACCAGACCCTAGAGCCCTTTCTGTGGTTTCCCTTGGCTGCTCCATGTCCTCGTTCAGTCCACTGATAACATATCGCCCCTACAAACCACATCGCATCCAGCAGCATATTGACCCGAAAAGTTCAACATTTTTTCACTCCAACCTCCCATCTATAACTTGGTCTCCCCTTTCTCCCTGTACCCTCCATTTCTGACACACATATCTTCTTTGTCAACCTTGCTCATTCATTCTCTTTATATATACAAACAATTTCCGTACACCCTCTCCATCTCTCAGAATTGTACTTATAACCACAATTATCTCTTACCCTACCATTAATTACTCAATCAACCCTCTTCACACCACATGTCTTCAACCATTTCATTTCCAGCACATGCTCCCTCTTCCATACATTCTCATCTATAGACCATGCCTCATTTTTCACACATTCCTTAATGCCCCCCATGACCCATCCCGTGACTCACTTTCACTCCCATGGTTCCATTCACTGCCATGTCCACTCCCAGGTATCTAAAACACTTCATTTCCTCCAAGTTTTCTCCATTCAAACTCATACCCCAACTACCTTTCTCTCTGCACTGCTGCACCTAATAACCTTGGTTTTATTCACATTTACTATTTTCTCCTTTCACACACTCTACCAAACCAAGACGCAAACTAATGCAGTTTCTCACTCAAATTTGCTACCAGTAACATCATCAGCAAACAACTTACACACTTCCCAGGCCCTTTCACCCCCTACAAACTTTCTCCATGACCCTTGCATTTACCTCCACCACCACCCCATCTATAAGCAAAGTAAACAGCCATGACAACATCACATACCCCTGCTGCATTACCCACATTCACCTGGAACCAGTCATCTTTCTCTCTACCTACTCACACACACACACACACACCTTAGTCTCTTGATAAAAACTCTCCAGTGCTTCTAGTATCTTCCCCTCCACACTTTCCAAAAAGCATTTCTATCAACACTATCATATGCTTTTTCCAGATCCATAATTGCCACACACAAATCCTTCTGTTTCTCCAAGTATTTCTCACAGAGATTCCTCGAAGCAAAATCCTGATCCACATATTCCCTACCACTCCACTGCCCTCTCAATCACCATTCTTCCTGGTGAACTTAATTAACTTGTACCTCTGTAATTTGAACACTCACCTTTTTTCCCCTTGCCTTTATACAAAGGCACTATACATGCATTCCATCAATCTTCAGACACCTCACCATGATCCATACATATACCGTAAACCTGAACTAACTAATCAACAACACATTCATGCCCTTTCTTAAGAAGCTCAACTGCAATATCATCCACTCCAGCCACCTTACCACAATTCATCTTACATAAGGCTTTCACCACCTCTTCTCTATTCACTAAACCACTTACAATGGCTCTCTTAATTCACATACCTCCCAAATCCAAACACTATGAATCTGCTACCCTATCATCAAACACATTCAATAATTCTTCAAGGTGCTCATCCCATCTCTTGTTCACCTCATCACTGCCTGTTACCATTTCCTCATTTGATACTTGCTCACCCCAACCTACATTTGCCCACTTTTTCAGCCCCTACACCTTCCTCTTGACCTCCTGCCACCTCCTCTTGTACATGTCCCAATCACTCATGCTCCTTCCTTGTACCTACCCAACTCCCATGTTCCACATGCCAAACACTCCTCTTTTCAAAAAATCTATAAATTTTCACCCTCACCTCCACCAGGTTATGCTCAGACATCCCAACAGCTACCTCTCTCAGCATATTCATATCCAAAAATCTCTTTGCATGCCTATCAGTTAGTAAGTAATCCAATAACAACCCCATATATGTCATTGTAATTATATCTATTATAAGTGTGGTCCAAGATCAACAGTAATGAGATGATGATTTTC
Source organism: Panulirus ornatus (assembly GCF_036320965.1). Taxonomy (NCBI): domain Eukaryota; kingdom Metazoa; phylum Arthropoda; class Malacostraca; order Decapoda; family Palinuridae; genus Panulirus; species Panulirus ornatus. The sequence continues at coordinate 14,881,411 of NC_092231.1, read as the reverse complement.
TCTATTTACATATAATGATTTTTTTCTATTTACGTATAACTATTCTAAGTTGAATAAATCATTGAGCAAACTATAAAAACAGTTTTGACATCATTCCATGACAGCAGGCCAAGAACACTGGGCTCACATGTTTGTCATTTCATTTATAAATTTTATCAGTTGTTTTCTTCTGACTGTGTGTAGTTAAGTTGAACAAATCATCAAACAAGCAATTGCTGATTGAATTATCATAAAGATAATTATGGTAATAATAACAATGGATCAAGATCCACAAGAGCCATTGTCAGCATAGATAATTTACTAATAAATACATATAACTATACCAATGCAAATCTCATGGGTATGTTCATATGAAGCAACAGTAATAGAAGACGAGGACACAGTGTTGGTTTATATTAGGCCGAAGTGTTGGTAAAAATGGTGTCAAGATAATAGTTTGCTGCTTCTCTGTAAGTATTTTTTATGATTTATGATCGACTTAAGTCCATGAAGACTGAATCAAGTTTCCCTAAACAAAGTAAACCAAGAGGTTTGTAGAAGATTTGTGAAACACACCAGTAATACTGTAACAGACATATCAACTAGTAAACCCTCTTGGCTTTCAATGGATATAAGTAAATTTCTTTGAGGATGCTGAAAAACAGTTTCTGAATTATGATGGGAAGTATGGTGCCGCCCTAAACAATGAAATCCAAGAGGATTAAAAATGAACCAGTGAAGTGCACCCCCTAACACTGTAGGTGTACCAATGAGCCACTGAAACCTCTTGTATTAAGTGCTTCACAGTGGAAAGTATCCCAAAACAAAATCACAAACTTACATACAAAAAATCAATAAACGTCTTACATACACAGATTTCATCAGATGAACGAGTCTCCTACTGTATTACAGACGTATTTAACCTATCCTACAACAATCCTGTGACTTTGTTGTTCAGGAATTACTTCTTCATCTATATCTTTATCTAAGTCCTGGTACAGGCAACATTATGAACGTTAAGTTTTGTTTTCTGAGTGTTTAAAGTCAAGCACGAGTTCCTTTAGTATTGTATCCTTCTATGACCTTCACCTGTCATTGAAAGAGGTCAAGGATGGCATAAGCCGAATCCCATAGTTCTTTCCCATATCGACCTACACTGCCAACTGTGTTTAGTTTTAAACCAATTATCCTTTAAGTCGGCATAAAACAAGAGAAACTAATTATATTCAACCAGCTGTCACCAGTGTTTCTTCAATAGGTGCCTTTATGTAAACCTTGTGAATACACGCCTTCATGAGCGCGTCGTCTGCCAGACGAAAACCAACTCAATTTAAGAACAGAGACTTGTGGGTTAAAATAAATTAAAGCTTTCTCGGTTATACACGGATTTTAACAATAACACAACCAGTAAACTCTCCACTAACCTGGCGTTTTTGTGCAGAAGTTGTCATGATGAGATTCCTTAAGGTTTGTCAACGTTGCCACTATAACCTGTAGCCACGCAAGTAGTGACTCCAGTGAGTAGTCCTTCCTCCCAGCACCAGCTGATGCTCCAGTGTTGCCACACCCACAAGTCGTCATACCCTTCGCCCTTCATACAGAATACAAAATTTTAGTCCATAAATGGTAATGGATAATAAGTTATTGTAAGAAGGGATCACTAAAGAATCATAAAACTGCATTCAATTCGTAATCAATAAGGGTAATATATAGCTACTTATGAGATATTTGGATGACCTTGCGTTTTTACGGCCGGGGGAGGGATTCTGATGCAGTCAAAAACTTTAATCTTAAAAGGCGAGGCTGTGACTGAAGTCCACTCATGGAGCATCATTTATATCTATTTAACTATAGACCATAAATTATTTCAATTATTAAATTACTAAAGATGTATCACATCACTCGCTGCTGTTGACTTGCTACTACTTTTTACTACTACTGAACTTGTGGATGCTACTTAATACACTCGCTACTGATGCTGTACTGTGTTGCTATCCTACAGTTGCTACGTACTGCTGTCACTAATAATGAAGCTTATGCTATCGCTGTTGCTGCCGTTTTGTTGGTGCAGTTGCTGTTACCATGATCCAAAAGTTGCTATTTGTTTATACTGTTGCTATTCTTACTGATGGCTTTGCTACTGATACAGCTGCTATTGCTCCTCCACTTGCCATTTTTACTACTGATGATGTTACTGTTACTACTGACATATATGACGTTACCAGTCTACAACTCGTGTCTCATTGATAATGCTTTTCGATACTGCTGCTGCTAAAGACGTTCTTGGCATTGCTACCATTATCAGTGTGTAAGTTTTTGATACTTCTATTCCTTCTATTGCTGCTACTGATCCTGCCACCAAAATTATTTGTTCCTCAATGCTGCTGCTACTACTTCTCTACTGCTAATTCTACTACGGCTGCTTTTGTTACCACTACTGCTGTGTCACTACTACTACTACTGTACTATCACGACAGCTACCACTGCCAGTTACTACACCTGTTGATACAGCTGATTACAACTAATGTTGTTGCTGCTACCACTGCTATTGTTACGATAGGTAATACTATTTTTGTTGCCGCTACCATTACTATTTTTGTTGCCGCATACTTTACTATGACTACTGTTGCTGCCGCCTACTGGTAACACTCCTGTTTCTGTTGCTGATCCTATAACTAACAATACTGTTTGTTACTGCTACTGTTAACACTACAGTTTCTGTCACTGCTACTGTTGCTGATCCTGTTATAGCTACTGCTAACACTCCTGTTTATGTTACCGCTAATGCTGTTGCTGCTAAAGCTACTGTTTCTGTTACTGCTACTAATGCTGATCGTGCTAATGCTAACAACTGCGTTTTATACTGTCATTGTTGCTGCTATTACAGCTGCTGCTCCTAACAATGCTGTTTCTGTTTCTGACACTTGCTTATTCTGCTACTGCTAATACTACTGTTTGTTACTGCTACTGTTGCTGAACTACTGTTGTCGCTGCTGCTGCAAGTACTACTACTGTTGTTGTTGCTGCTGCTACCAGTACTATTACTGTTGTCAGTTGATATACAACGAAGAGACGTAGCTAAGACGCCAAATTGCGCCCTAGCTACGTCTCTTCGTTGTATATCAACTGACTTACCTTTCTTTCTTGTATCTCCCCTGATGTGATCATTACACGAAAGTGCACTTGGGAACTTATTACGTTTCTTTTCCCCGTGGACTCGTAGGAATATACTTGATCACGCACTCAACTTAGATCCTTTCATATATATATATATATATATATATATATATATATATATATATATGTGTGTGTGTGTGTGTGTGTGTGTGTGTGTGTGTGTGTGTGGAGAGAGAGAGAGAGAGAGAGAGAGAGAGAGAGAGAGAGAGAGAGAGAGAGAGAGAGAGAGAGAGTTCAAACCGCAGATATAAGCATGTTGGGTGTACCTGTTAAAGATGTATGGGAGTGATGAATGAGATGGTGTAGGCATGTACAGAGCGTCAGATTAAGGAGAAACAATGTGATTTCACAATTGGTAGAGGATGTGTGGATCAGGTGTTTGTTTTGAAGAATGTGTGTGAGAAATACTCAGAAAAACAGGATTTGTTTTTTGCATTTAAGGATCTAGGAAAGGCATATGCCATGTGGAAAGCCTTAAGAATACATGGTATAGGGGTAAGTTGCTAAAAGTAGAGAACATTTTATCAAGGGTGTAAAGCGCATGCATGAATAGGAAGAGAGGTTCCAGGTGATTTGTTGGTCTGCGGCAGTGTGTGATGTCATTATGGTTATTTGATTCACTTATGGATGAGGTGGTGAGGAAGGTAAAGACAAGAGTCTTGGAGAGAGAGAGAGAGAGAGAGAGAGAGAGAGGGGGGGGGGGGAAGAATGTAGTATGTAAGAGGCGAGGGGGACTGGAAAGTGAGTCAACCGTGGCTTACTGATAATACAGCACTGATGGCAGATTCAAATAAGGAACTCAAGATGGTACCTGAGTTTGGGAGAGCGTGGAAAGGAAGATGAGAGTAAATGCGAAAAAAAAGCAAGGCAGAGGGACGGTTTAGCTGGGTTGTGAATTTGAGTGGAAAAAGTTTGGAGTAAAATAAGTGTTATAGATATGAGTCATAGTTTGGGTGATGAGACGGAGGTTCTAGCAGCATTGAGGAATTATGGGAAGAGAGGTCGTTATCTGGGAGGGCGAAAATGGGTATGTTTGAAGGCGCAGCAGTCCCAACGAAGTACGGATCAAGACGCCTGGGCTATATATAAGGATCAACGGAGAAGGGTAGATGTAATGTTAGCGAAATGTTTGTGGGTAATAGGTGGTGTGAGGTGGTTTGATCGAGGAAGTGATAAATGGGTAATAAAGAAGTGTAGTAATAAGTAGAGTGTGGTTGAGAGAGTAGAATCGGTTATACTGAAATAGTTTGAACATATGGAGAAAATGAGTTTGGAGAGGTTGACAGGTTGTACATGCATATGTCAGAGATGGAGGGGACCAGGAGATTGAGGAGACCAAATTGCGGATAAAAAAAAAAAGAGTAAAAAGATATTAGAGCCAGGAGTGCTTAGAGTCCTAAACATACAGGAGGGTAAAAGTCTTGCACGAGATAGTGAACTGGAATGATGTGGTATAAAGGGGGCTGACGCTGTCAATGCAATGAATCATGGCGTATGAAGCAACCGGGGGAAAACATGGAAAGGACTGTAGACCCAGTTGTGGATAGGGGGATGTGGTTTCTGTGCACTGCATATAACAGCTACAGAACGGATGTAAAAGAGTGAAACGGGAAGAGGCGAACAAGGAGAGAGAGAGAGAGAGAGAGAGAGAGAGAGAGAGAGAGAGAGAGAGAGAGAGAGAGAGAGAGAGAGAGAGAGAGAGAGACCTTCACTCTGGGAGCACAGGGTTCATCTCAACGCTGGCAACACTCATACTAGTAACTGGGCGCTTCAACTGAGTTTGCTTGTTTGTCGTAGGAAAGTTCTACTACTGAAATGCATTTGTTTTGTAATTTGCTGTTGTTTGAAGAGTGACAGCATCTCCTCTACGAGAAGGGAAACTGTGATAGAAGACTAGTATGTACTTGAAGACTGCCCTGAATCATTAGATGGTATGCAAAAATACCTGAAGCATTTTGTGAAGCAGTAGTACCGACTGGGTGTTCGTAGACTTTATTGTCTTTCGATTGACATCAAACCTTAGCAAAGAGGATGTCAAATGAAACTCATGTCTTTTTCAAAGACCAAATTAAGTTACTCATAAATGGATAGCTTAACTATCCTTACTTTGTCTAGAAGCAGATAATTTCAAACAATTAGACTTGTGAGGCGGGAATATGACGGCAGAAGCCACACCTCCAGCAACGGCTTCTCTGATTGGTAGATAATTTTGCCCTTGCGTTTCCACGGCAACGACACCACACCGAACTGTTTGCTTTGGGTCATTTGTATTATAGACAAAACTTGCACCAGATGTGACTGGTGCTGGCAACTGATTGTGGAAAAGCTTCAAGGAATTATTTATAAAAAGTTCATAAAAATCCACAGCGTCCAAGGTGTTGTCTTGCATCATGTACAAGTGTTACCGTTCAAAATGTACAGCTGTTATGTGCATCATGTTCAAGCGTTCCCGTGCATCAAGCACAGCTTTTACTGCGCATCATGTACAGCGTTTACCGTGCATCAAGTACAGCTACTGCCGTGCATCATGTAGGCTACAATTGCTACCGCACATCATGTACAGCTGTTACAGTGCATCATGTACAGCTGTTACAGTGCATCATGTACTGCTGTTACAGTGCATCACTTACACGTGTTACCTTGAATAATGCGCAAGTTATCGTGCACATGTACAGTTGTTGCTGTACATTATCTGCTTGAATTGCCTCGACCTGACTATATCAATATAACATACTTTTATCATTCTAATGTTTGAGTATAATACAGGAACTTGACATTGTATCTCGTCTGGGGATATGTTTAGCGATAAATGGGACGCGCACATTCTTCCCTCTAGCAGTAAGTGGGGACACTGCGTCGTACACAAACACAAGCAAGGCCAATGATTTACATAATCCATGATGGCTAGCTATGTCGCAAATAGTACTGTATCTGAGCTGTATCCTTTACCCACATGCAGTCCACACACAATAACTGTGAACTTGTTATGACTACAGACTATGATTCATCTGTTCCGATCACAGAGATGTCATAAAGCTGTACTCTATAGTACATATGATATCACAGCACGGTTATTGTCCTTCCAGTGACATGACAACGATTGTCGTCCTTAAAAAGACATCTTATGACAGCACGATTGTCGTCCTTCAAGTGACATTATGACAGCACGGTTATTGTCCTTCAAGTGACATGACAGTACGGTTGTCGTCCTTCAACTGACATCTTATGACAGCACGATTGTCATCCTTCAGGTGACATTTTATGACAGAACGGTTGTCGTCTTTTCGTATCAAAGATCAACGTTTATGGGGTTTTGCACCTCGCTGCATTCCTTAGAAACTCTTTTATTGTATTTGTTGTCTACCAGAGAAGCCATGCTGCAGAAATATAAACTGTTCCGCTACTCCACTTATTTATATATTACCCACATCCCTGGTCTTCAAGCCACACTAAAACTGGTGTCTTCTGTTTAACAGGAAGACATATCCTCGTTAACCCTATGCTTGTGTACCAGGGTATTCATGAACCCCCAATATTTTTCAACCTGAATTGATGTTCTCTGTGCCTTCCTGATTCCCCCTCTAGCGTGTGTCATTGTAAGTGTCCATATCCCTCACCAGCCATGGCAGAAACAGGATACATTGTTCTGCAACACTGCTGAACTCCAGAAGACTAAGCCTCAAGTGGGATTTTCTACAAAATATGTTCGTAGATGTAAATATTACATACGTTTAATTATGTTAGTGTCATTTTAGTAAAAGTACAACCAGGCTGAAGATTAAGTAAAGATAAGAATTGACTAAATGTATGACAGTAGTAAGTCAAACAGAATTGGCCAAGTTTACTTTACCAGAAGGGGACCCTCAACATTTCATCTCTCATACTGAAAATGTGAGAGGTTGTGGCCATTAATGTGACGGATCCAAGGAAAGAGTAAGAAAACATGTAGAGTGAAAGTTGGATTTTGTCTGTAAGGATCACTCAATAACTATAGGTTTTATATAATGGATGCTCTTCAGATGATGATACTTAAAACATAGGATTTTTTTTTATCAAAATTTACAATGCTATTGATACTACTGGGCTAATTATTGTTGAATTAATATATTTTTGCTATCTAACACGGTATTGCAGTATTCATATATTAACTAATGAAGGAAAATTACTTTGATTTACATTCTTTTTTTCTTCCTACCAAAATACACAACTCAAAGGTTAAGTACTGGTATATCAAATTCTTCATTTTCAAAAAAAAAAAAAGTTAATCAGAATTTGAGTTACTAATAAAGAGTATGAATACCTTTCTGTACGGCCAAATTTCATAATCTAGTAAGTCAAAAATATATCTATCAAATCTTTCAATATTTTAATTATCTTTTTATGATGGGGTCTATACAAACTCCAGAAGGTGACTAGTGCCACCAGTAAAATTTATAAACACTAAAGCCGAGCCATGATTATCTGCCTAGGTCCTCTAACATAAAAACCAGTCACCTCCCTTCCCTAGAAAACTTATGGAAATAAGCTCTCATTGGTATGGCTGGAAGATTACTGGCTGCGTGGAGAAATTGTTTTCTGCCATCATCAGCAAACATTTAGGAGGAGTTCGCGACCTTGAATTTGAGGAGCGAAACGATGCATAAAGCAGGATTTTTACGGAACTTTTTATGTATGTGGACCACAATCAAGAACAGTGATATCATCCAAACCCTTACTAGAGACAGTAGTGATGTAAGAAATACACCTCTTTCATATAACAGTATTGAACTTATAGATGATTTGTATTAATAACCAGACTAACTAGTGAATAAATCAAATGTGAAAATTGTCTAAATGAGTCTGGCGAAAAAAAAAAATCAGTGTAAAATACAAGAAAAATCCTTATTATTATCTTCATTTATCTTTTTCCTTATGTGGACCATGGTCCACGGGTTAAGAACCCATGGTCTAAAACTCTAAAGGCACAGTATATCAGGCATTATATGATACATTATAACATTAGCTTTGTACAAAAATACCCTAATGGACAGGGTTAAAGTGAAGCGAAAAAAAAAGAAAAAAGTCAGTAAAATGAAATGGTTTCTTACCTGGTAAAACATATTAGATCATATGCTGTCTTGAGCTTTCGTAGGACGTGTTGTAAAGCCTCTGGTATTCTCACAACCATGTCTCGGTGTAACCGGTTTGAACTTTGAAATCCACCTTATACATCGAGTAGTCTTGAGCACGAACTTGTTCCTGAATGGCAGAATAATGCAGATGATAAACTGACTGGTATTGCAATATGAACGATCATTGCGATTATAGATAGCCTGAAATGGCTTAGATGTTTTGCCAAAATACTGAGACTTACATCTCATACATGAATATTAATATTGTTGGTAGTCAATAATTCTACTTTTGAACATAAATTACTCCTGCAATACATAATCTGTCTTAAAATACTAGAGTATGTGATTTTTTTGGGTAAAATTTTCTAATTAACCCTTTCACTGCAGAAAGCGCATTTATACCACTAACTTCACAAAATGTTCTAAACATCCATCACTCATCCTTGAGTTTTCCCATAATCCCTCCCAATCTTGAAGCAGCAAATCAAACCCCAGAACGTAAATAGAACAGCTTAGGCTTGGTCGATTGGTTGGGTTGTTAGGTTTAACGGCCAGCGACCAATGAGAAAGGTCTCTAAGCCTGCAACCCTTTTTAATCGTTGACTGTATGAAGTCCTTAACCAACTATCCTACAAGCACTATGTAACCCTCTAGGGAATAAATAAATGGATAAATAGAATAAAAGAGGAAAAATATAAGTCCTGGAATAGCAAGTTGGAGAGGCTGCAGACATCAGTCTGTACAGCATCCACCGTGCAGCTGCCAGAAGGACTGCGAAAAGATAGGACAGATTAGAGATTGGCCTTCACCTTGGCATGCAGTACACACATGGTATGAAATATTAAACAATGGTAATATGTCAACTCGACGCCACAACGTTACCAACTCCAGATAAAAAAAAAAAAAAAAAAAAACTCCCGCTCCGGACCAGCAACATGCAGATCCGACCACTACATAGAGCTCCTAGACGACCTGGTGAAAATTTCCCCAGATCTGAGGGACAAAATTCCTCAATTGATAAAATTCCCCATTTTTTTTACTTCCATTTGTAATTAATATTTCTAAGTTACGAGTTATAGCTGTAATTAACGTTTTTATACATGAATATGTTGTAGGAAGAAAAACATTCGAAGTATACTGCACGCTACTGCACTATTATGTAAAGTCCTCTATTCATGATATTCTATGCAGAACGAAAAATTTTTGTTCCAGCATCAACTGGCACGGACAATTCTTACTCATGTAATGTAAGGGGGGGGGGGGGGATTGGAATACTGAAACTTAAACTATCACATAACTTGGTATGTCTTTGGATTATTACATATGACCTCAATGCTTTCAGAAATAAACAAAATAATCTTCAGTCATGAAAATCGTAGCACCTACCTGACAACTGAAAACCTTTTCATTGTCCTGCTTAGTTTTACCATTTTCCTATAACAATTATAAACTTATATATTTCAAATTCATAAGTGAAGGACATTCTGTTCTGTCCTGGTCTTATTCCCGTATTCTACGTGTCTGTTTAATCCGGGTTGACGAATAACAGACCAGAACTGTCAATTACAAACTACACAAATATCAAAAGGGCATGGTCATCGTGAATGTAGGATGTAATTAAAAAGTATAATAAATGCCTTAGATACGGTTCACAGTGAAAATTCCCCAAATTCTGAGGGAGAATCTACTTCACTGTGAAAATTTCCCAAAATCGGATATGCATTTCCAGTTTTCCCCATCAATACCTATGGAAAATTCCCCTCGTCTGGCAGCTGGCAGCACTGACTTTTCACAACCAGTCCAAAGCAAAAGCAGTCACAGTCACACCCTGAAGCAAGTCACGCCACAAAGCCGAACCGCCGAATCACCTTATATCAACCTGATTATTTCCGTTTCCTTGAGAAAGACGATCTTGTTAATTATATGAATGTTATCTCCAAGGACTCGGCCGCAGGCTTAATGACTGCCCTTCAGGCTCTCGCATCCTGTCTAAACCTAGCACCATCTGTAGTACAAAGAATATTCTCTTTCTTAGCACTGATAATACATATATATATTTTTTTTTTCATACTATTCGCTATTTCCCGCGATAGCGAGGTAGCGTTAAGAACAGAGGACTGGGCCTTTGAGGGAATATCCTCACCTGGCCCTCTTCTCTGTTCCTTCTTTTGGAAAAAAAAAAAAAGACGATCTTGTTAATTATATGAATGTTATCTCCAAGGACTCGGCCGCAGGCTTAATGACTGCCCTTCAGGCTCTCGCATCCTGTCTAAACCTAGCACCATCTGTAGTACAAAGAATATTCTCTTTCTTAGCACTGATAATACATATATATATATCTTTTTCTTTCAAACTATTCGCCATTTCCCGCATTAGCGAGGTAGCGTTAAGAACAGAGGACTGGGCCTTTGAGGGAATACCCTCACCTGGCCCAATTCTCTGTTCCTTCTTTTGGAAAAAAAAAAAAAAAAAAAAAAACGAGAGGGGAGGATTTCCAGCCCCCCGCTCCCTCCTCTTTTAGTCGCCTTCTACGACACGCAGGGAATACGTGGGAAGTATTCTTAATCCCCTATCCCCAGGGATAATATATATATATATATATATATATATATATATATATATATATATATATATATATTTTTTTTTTTTTACTTTGTCGCTGTCTCCCGCGTTTGCGAGGTAGCGCAAGGAAACAGACGAAAGAAATGGCCCAACCCCCCCCCATACACATGTATATACATACGTCCACACACGCAAATATACATACCTACACAGCTTTCCATGGTCTATATATATTGGAAAGGATCACAACTTTGCGCGTGATCAAGTATATTCCTAAGAGTCCACGGGGAAAATGTAACACGCTAAGTTCCCAAGGCACTTTGGTGTAATAATCACATCATCAGGATTGTCACAAGAGAGAAATATAACGGTTGATACACAACGAAGAGACGTAGCTAGGACGCAATTTGGTAAACATGCGATTGTCCAAGACAGAAAACGAGCGTGTCATAAACTTATCATTTTACAAATCTTATCAACAATAGTCATCTAATTTGTATACACCATCACTAATATCAAGATTAACATTCTTTGTGCATTCAATAATAGAAGATTCAATGATATTTCTCGTAGTAATAGAGTTAGAGTTAATAATTGAGATTGTACTCCAGTCAATACAATGATCATAGTTTTTAACGTGATTAAACAAGGCATTTGATTCTTGTCCCGTTCTTATACTATATCTATGTTGCTTAAGTCTAACAAAAAGATCCTTACCAGTCTGCCCAACATAAAACTTATCACAATTTCTACATGGAACTTTATAGATGCACCCGGGAGAATTTTCTGGTGAATTCCTGATTAAGATAATATTTATAGTATTATTGTTGCCGCGGGAACATTTACATTAAAAGATTTAGGCAACATGGGAAATGAAGTAAAATTATTAAAATGGAGAACTAAAAGATTTTTGGTGTCAATGGGAGATTTGGTCTCAACAATATAAAATGATTTCTTCGCTAACTTAAGGATTTATCAATGAAAGATCAAGGGTACTTTAACTTAGATCCAATAGAATATATCTTCTCAAACTCATCATCAATATACTCTGGACTGCAAAAACGTAATACCATAAGGAAGATAAATTGAAATGATGATAATTTAACGCTTTCATGTTGAGATGAGTAATAATGGATATATGAGCATACATTGGTAGGTTTTCTGTATATGCTAAACTTAAACTTGTTTCCTTGCCTTTGGATCATGCAATCTAGAAATGGTAACATACCATTATTTTCATTTTCTACAGTAAATTTGATGGAAGGTACCAAATTGTAAAGGGGAGAAATATTTGTAAATTTTCATTTGTTGGCCAAACACAAAGAACATCATCTACACACCTAAACCAAATTGCATTAGAAGGTAAGATATCCTTTAGTAATTCTGTTTCAAAAAATTCCATATAAAGATAACTTAGTACAGGTGAAAGAGGGTTACCCATTGCCATACCAAATTTTTGAACATAATAATCCCCATTGAATTGAAATACACAGTCTTTTTGTACACAATTTTATCAGTTCAATGAAAACACTTTGAAACAGGTAAATGAATATCATCCAAGATATCAGTGAAAAGTGAGCAAATATCAAAGCTAACAAGTTTGAAATCAAAAGTAACAGTGATATTGTTAAGCTTGTTAACTAAATCTACAATGTTTATGATATTAGAATTTGACATCTTACCCACTAAGGGTCTTAATAAAGAAACTAACCATTTTGACATTTTATGTGATGGAGCCTACTGAACTCACTACAGGTCTTGCTGGAAAATTTTGTTCATGTGTTTTGATAAGTCCATACATATATGGCAATAAAAAAATTTCCAGCAAGACCTACAGTGAACTCAGTACATTACATCACATATAAATTGTCAAAATGGTTAGTTTCTTTATTAAGCCCTTCAGTGGGTACGATATCAAATTCTAATATCATGAACATTCTAGATTTAGTTAACAAGCTTAACAATATCATTGTTAATTTTGATTTTAAACCTGTCAGCTTTGCAGTTTCCTCACTTTTCACAAAAGTTCCTGTTGATGAGCTTTTATAATATTTATTTGATGTCTTGGATGATATTCATTTACCTGTTTCAACGTCTGTTTTCACTGAACTGATAAAATTGTGTATAAAAGACTGTGTATTTCAATGTAGATTATTATGCTCAAAAATTTGTTTTGGCAATGGGTAACCCTCTTTCACCTGTATTAAGTAATCTTTATATAGAATTTTTTGAAACAAAATTACTAAAGGATATCTTACCTTCTAATGCAATTTGGTTTAGGTATGTAGATAATGTTCTTTGTGTTTGGCCAACAAATGAAAATTTACAAATGTTTCTCCCCTTAGTTGACAATTTGGTACCTTCCATCAAATTTACGGTAGAAAATGAAAATAATGGTATGTTACCATTTTTAGACTGCATGATCCAAAGGCAAGGAAACAAGTTTAGCATTTACAGAATACCTACCAATGTATGCTCATATATCCATTATTACTCACCTTAACAGGACAGAGTTAAATCATCATCATTTCACTCTATCTTCCTTAGGGTATTACGTATTTGCAGCCCAGAGTATATTGATGAGTTTGAAGATATATTCTATTGGATCTAAGTTAAAGTACCTTAGATCTTTCATTGATATATCCCTTAAGTTAGCAAAGAAATAATCTTATATTGTTGACACCAAGAATCTTTTAGTTCTCCATTCTAATAATAATTTTACTTTACTTCCCATGTTGCTTAAATCCTTTAATGTAAATGTTGCCTTCAGCAACAACAATACTATAAATATTATCTTAATCAGGAATTCAACAGAAAATCCTCCTGGGTGCATCTATAAAGTTCCATGTAGAAATTGTGATAAGTTTTATGTTCGGCAGACTAATAAGGATCTTTCTGTTAGACTTAAGCAACATAAATATAGTATAAGAACGGGACAAGAATCAAATGCCTTGCTTAATCACGTTAAAAACTATGATCATTGTACTGACAGGAGTAATGCCATCTCAGTTATTAACTCTAACTCTATTACCACGAGAAATATCATTGAACCTTCTATTATTAAATACATAAAGAATTATAATCTTAATATAAGTGATGGTCTACACAATTTAGATAACTTTATTGTTGATAAAATTTGTAAATAAGTTTATGATACGCTCGTTGTCTGCCTTGGGCACTCGCATGTTTACCAAATTGCGTCCTAGCTGTCTCTTCGTTGTGTATCAACTGACTTATATTTCTCTCTTGTCTCCCCTGATGCGATTATTACACGAAAGTGCACTTGGGAACTTATCGAGTTTCATTTTCCCCGTGGACTCTTAGGAATATATAAATATTAGATTTTTGTGGATACCCTCACACGTAGGAATTACACAGTTGACCAGTTAGCCAGAACTGCCTGCCAATGTTCCGTCTTCATCTATATAAATTCCGTCGCCGGGGCCTTATGGTCCACAAGCACAATGTAGTTTCAACTGGATTAAGATTGGGCTACAAACCTGTGTCTCAGGGTAAGGGATGAGCCCCACTTTTCCTCTTAACCCCTGTGAAAATCACACAACGTTATCACAACACAACACTATATGCCGCACTGTCCGGTCAGTAAGATGGTACCGCGGGGTCACTCCCTTATTACAATGTTACCAACCCTTAATACACGAAAACCTACACATATCAAGTGTCCTCCATGGCACGAGGGCGTTTGAATTTCATTATAATGTACTTTATTGTAATTATATTGATTTGGCGTCCAAGCGTTCAATGAATTGATTAAAACGAAACAAAAAACAAGGAGAATTGATATGGTTTGTTTTTCTTCTCAAGATAGTTATTGTTTTGCATTAGTTCGTGGTATAAATCGCAGTGAATAAGCATGTGGTCTGTTTATATGTTGCTTGAGAATGTTGGACATGATGGTGGAAAGTTTCCTGTAATATATGGTTGTAGGTGGGTAGCATAAATGAAATTGAGAAGTAGGCGGGCTAGCGCGGCTTCCTCCTTTATATTCCTTCTACTAGAAATCGACCAGTCCGCTTCTTCCATATTGCAACAGAAGAAATAGTGATTTCTTTCTCAAGGAAGAGCAAAACCCCCGCTATAGGAGAATCGAAATGATCGACCAAAGCAGTTACCTATAACACCATAGACTTGTGTGTAACAATAACCAAGATTAGGTCCTAACAAATGAAACTATTATTGCCAAAGCGAGTAACTCAGTACACCGCAATTTGTAAAGTCCATCAATATAAAGAGAAGTAATATTTTTCAGAACATGTGACTATCTGCCACCAAGATGATGTTTGTAAAAACAACTTTAACTTCAAAACATGCCATGGTACACCTATCAAAAGTAGGTTTACGTATTTCCGGAGACCTTAACTTCTGTCATTGTAGTATTACAATCTCAGCACGATTGATACCAGCCATGCATAAGCGCGTTGCCTCTTTCTGCCCTCATTAAAAATCGGTCACGTTATATGCCTTACCTCATTAGCAACTATAATTAGCATCAGAAAAAAATCCTACTGGTCAGTTACCTATATTGCAAAGAAAGGTAATATATAACCTTTCCCTCTCAAGCGGATGGTTCCCTTTCAAACGTGTGCGTTACTAATTGCAACCTTTTCATGAAGCCGCGAACCTACACAGTTAAGCATTCATTAGCCGGCATAAGCTCGAATCCTGATCGCGGCAGTCAGCCCACAGTCAATCCAGATGTTCATCCTCCCCTAGGGCCTGGTCGATAAAATGGTACCTTGCTTAAGCTAAGCCTTAAGTTGCCTTTACCGTCTCATTTAACATCCAGGAAAAAAAGTTCAACCAGCAAATTAGTGAGTGAGTCGCTAATGATAAGTATTGTTGCTCCCTTTATACAAAGGGCTGGTCCGTCCTCTCACATCAGAGTAATTCTGGCTCTGCATCCAGGCTTGTCAGAAATGAGTCAAAAGGTGTCGGACATATCAACAGTCCCAGGCTAATTTCAAAATGTGATTCACTTGCCCTATACCGCAGTGATGGTTCACTCTCTTTTCTGTGAGTATTACTTTGATTTTGCTCCTGAGAGCTGGGTGCTTGTGTGTCCCCATCATTTGCTAGACCATACAAGTTGCTGAATCACATGATCACAGAGTGGCCATTGAAAACTCATGGGAGCTGTTTTGATGTGTTTAATTCCCTGCAACCCCAATTCTTTGAAACTGCTGTCTCGTATCTTTCCAGATAACTAAGACCTGGCATGTTTTAAAAGACGTTTTTCAATTCTTCCAAAATATATAATTACTTTGTCTCTTCTTTTTCCCTTTCATTAACCTCTGTATATTTCAATTAAGGCCCAGGTTGATGTGCATATCTCTATCTGTAACTGGATCCTCCGTTAAGAGAAAATAGCTTGTTTCCACAGAATCTATGATTTTACACGGAAATTTTTCATTTCATAATTAAAAGGAGAAAAACTTGAAGACCTTGCTAGTTTGGTCCACAGCGTGAAGAAAGAATTACAGACATAATAGATCTAGTGAGACAATCATCTTTATGAATTTTAGGTATCCTGTACATAATGCCAGGCTTTGAGCCAAGAACATATAGATGGAAATGCATTGAAATTTCAGTGGCATTAGATAATTTCAGTTATAAGAAACTGGTTTATTTTATCCTCAAACATTGAAACATGGAAGAAGGGATCAACATATAATTGAATAAACTTTGATGCAGAATGAATTCCATTTTTCATATAATCTTGCTTCATTAGTACTACACCACATCCCTTACCTGGTTCAGTAATAGTGATGCAGCAGATAGCTGTTTTAGGACCAGAATCTCATCTTTACTGAAAAATATTGGAAAATGTCATTTGATAAAACATGGAAAATGCAGAGTGTTTAAGGGTATTTCAGTAATATACAAAATCTTTTAACTAAGGATCATAAAATGATGGCAACTAGTTTAGAAAATTTCTCAAACACATGGAATGAAAAATAAAATCCAATTTCTAATGGAAGGTAAACTTGTCTTTTAACATCTTTGATTGAGAAGTAGCATGATGTAAAGAAAAAAATAACCTCTGGTGATTTTATATCCTTAGCTAACTAACCATTCAGGATTATTTAACTTTGGATTGAGAATATATGCGACTCTAGAGATTTGCTTTTGAAAGAATCAAACAAGTTAGATAAGTAAAATCAAAATATTATTATGGTGCTTAACTGTAGACAATTGAGCATTTGAACTAGTGAATCACCTGCATAAGACCATTATTTTGCAGCTCCCTGTAGATAAATCACTATATAGTTTCAGTCGAGGAAGGACTGCTTTTATGAAAGGCTAGCAACAAGCATAAACCAGGGATTAACATTACATTGAGAATAAGTACATAGAAATTCTAAATCTAACTGCTTTGTTTTCATTTTGTACTTAGCTTCTCAATGAATCTGCGTAAGTGTAGTCTTGTGATAAACATAAACACCAATGTGGAGAATAAGAAAAAATATTGTGGCAGCGTTTTATGAATTTTATTCTAATTATCATATTTAGAATTTAACAGAAAAACATTACAAGATGAAAAAGTAATAACAGTACCTTGATAAGGCAACCATCATTTATTATCAAATATAAGAAAAACAGTTAAAGGTTCACTGTACAAGTTAACAATCACTCAATACTCAGAAAATATAATATCAAAATTATGTTTAAAAATTCACACTAATAAACAACTTTAGTATAAAAACTTAACCAAGAGAAAAACCTAACTGTATATAAGTTCCTTACCAACAACAAATGCAATAGTTCACGTGAAGTCTTGTGAGGACCAAACTTTTGTCTTTTCAGTTCCATATATGTGGTGTAACTGGCTAGAATTTTGCAGTGCCCTTCACACATTGGGTGTTACTGTGCATGTGCATGCTCCCGAATGGCAGAAGGTGTATGGCTGAGTGGCTGGTTCATGCAAAGATGTGAACCAAGAACAGCCTCTGCCTTGCCAGTATACTGAGACGTACATCTCATAAACTTTTATTTCTATACAGTTCACAACTAGAGGCAGTCAGGGATAAAATCTTGGAATGTAAACTACTTTTTCAATGCATTACTGGTTTTGACCCTTTTACTTATTGCCCCACCATTGTGGCTCGGTGTAGGGCAGTACACTATGCCACGACTATTGCATGATGTACTGTCACTGTGTGAAGTTCATGCATAATACCCCATTCAAGCATTTAAATAGTAGAGAACATAAAATAATATAAAAGAACGATGATAATGTACAACACTGAACTACATGGAGAGTTGTACTCTCCAGTTTCACAAGCAGTGTATCGTAAATATTACTAAATGATAATGATATGGGATAATCTTTTTAAAAACTGCAGTACCAAAGTGCAAAATTAATGATATAATAGCTTTAGTGAGTACTAAATAATAATAACATACTTTCTTACTTACAGTCTGAGAAGTCTTACTTATCTTAATTTAAGGTGCTTCCACTGCACTCAGAAAGCCGAACACATTCCACAGGTGAGACCATTGGTTACACATTGCGTTTATGTTATGTATGCATCTTTGTGAGGATAGTGCAGAGCAACTGAGCAAAAATGTTCGATGTCTTCTTTGTGGTAGCTGCACATGGATATGACGGGTCTTGAGATATATTGAATTGGTGTCTGTAATGTTGTATGGATGGGTGATATCCTAAGCATAGATTGGAGAGTGTGACTCATGTATGTCTAAGGAATGTGGTTACAGATGGGAGTATATCTGGTGGGATGGTGTATAAGACTGAGTTGGGAAGGCAGATGTTTAGTGTTTCTCAGGTCATTTTGTGTGCATGTGTTTTGTCAAAGCTTATTCCATCCAGGGATCTGTGAGTAGAGGTTTGCTATGGTAAGAGTAAGGTAGGAATAAACTTTTTATTCTACAATTCTATTTGTGAGTTGTTGGTTAGATATGGAGTAGTTTTGGATGGGAGGGGTTTAGTACTGTTGGAAAAACAATTGTGTGCTGAGCTTGTTGAGGTTTAATTATATTGAAAGAATCTTTGTTTCATTGCATAAGTGTTGAGAGTTTATGATTGCCAGGCAGTCAATGATTGTTCGCAGTGGTCTATTTTGTGTGGAATACAGCTTATTATTTTTTTATTTTTTATTATACTGTCTCCCGCATTAGCGAGATAGCACAAGGAAACAGATGAAAGAATGGCCAAACCCACCCACATACACATGTACATACATACACGTCCACACACAGACACACATACCTATACATCTCAACATATACATATATATACACACACTGACATATACATATATACACATGTACATAATTTATACTGTCTCCCCTTATTCATTCCCGTCGCCACCCCGCCACACATGAAATGAAAACCCCCTCCCCCCGCATGTGTGCAAGGTAGAACTAGGAAAAGACAACAAAGGCCACATTCGTTCACAGTCTCTAGCTGTTACGTATAATACATCGAAACCACAGTTCCCTTTCCACATCTAGGCCCCACAAAACTTTCCATGGTTTACCCTAGACGCTTCACATGCGTTGGTTCAATCCATTGACAGCACGTCGACCCCAGTATACCACATCATTCCAATTCACTCTATTCCTTGCTTGCCTTTCACCCTCCTGCATGTTTAGGCCCCGATCACTCAAAATCTTTTTCACTCCATCTTTCCACCTCCAATTTGGTCTCCCACTACTCCTCGTTCCCTCCACCTCTGACACATATATCCTCTTTGTCAATCTCTCCTCACTCATTCTCTCCATGTGACCAAATCATTTCAAAACACCCTCTTCTGCTCTCTCAACCACACTCTTTTTATTACCACACATCTCTCTTACCCTTTCATTACTTACTCGGTCAAACCACCTCACACCACATATTGTCCTCATACATCTCATTTCTAGCACATCCACCCTCCTCCGCACAACTCTATCTATAGCCCATGCCTCGCAACCATTGGAATACAGCTATATATATTTTTATATTTATTTATTATACATTGTCGCTGTCTCCCACGTTTGCGAGGTAGCGCAAGGAAACAGACGAAAGAAATGGCCCAACCCCCCCCCCATACACATGTTTATACATGCGTCCACACACGCAAATATACATACCTACACAGCTTTCCATGGTTTACCCCAGACGCTTCACATGCCTTGATTCAATCCACTGACAGCACGTCAACCCCGATATACCACATTGCTCCAATTCACTCTATTCCTTGCCCTCCTTTCACCCTCCTGCATGTTCAGGCCCCGATCACACAAAATCTTTTTCACTCCATCTTTCCACCTCCAATTTGGTTTCCCTCTTCTCCTTGTTCCCTCCACCTCCGACACATATATCCTCTTGGTCAATCTTTCCTCACTCATCCTCTCCATGTGCCCAAACCACTTCAAAACACCCTCTTCTGCTCTCTCAACCACGCTCTTTTTATTTCCACACATCTCTCTTACCCTTACGTTACTCACTCGATCAAACCACCTCACACCACACATTGTCCTCAAACATCTCATTTCCAGCACATCCATCCTCCTGCGCACAACTCTATCCATAGCCCATGCCTCGCAACCATACAACATTGTTGGAACCACTATTCCTTCAAACATACCCATTTTTGCTTTCCGAGATAATGTTCTCGACTTCCACACATTCTTCAAGGCTCCCAGGATTTTCTCCCCCTCCCCCACCCTATGATTCACTTCCGCTTCCATGGTTCCACCTGCTGCCAGATCCACTCCCAGATATCTAAAACACTTTACTTCCTCCAGTTTTTCTCCATTCAAACTTACCTCCCAATTGACTTGACCCTCAACCCTACTGTACCTAATAACCTTGCTCTTATTCACATTTACTCTTAACTTTCTTCTTTCACACACTTTACCAAACTCAGTCACCAGCTTCTGCAGTTTCTCACATGAATCAGCCACCAGCGCTGTATCATCAGTGAACAACAACTGACACTTCCCAAGCTCTCTCATCCACAACAGACTTCATACTTGTCCCTCTTTCCAAACCTCTTGCATTCACCTCCCTAACAACCCCATCCATAAACAAATTAAACAACCATGGAGACATCACACACCCCTGCCGCAAACCTACATTCACTGAGAACCAATCACTTTCCTCTCTTCCTACACATACACATGCCTTACATCCTCGATAAAAACTTTTCACTGCTTCTAACAACTTGCCTCCCACACCATATATTCTTAATATCTTCCACAGAGCATCTCTATCAACTCTATCATATGCCTTCTCCAGATCCATAAATGCTACATACAAATCCATTTGCTTTTCTAAGTATTTCTCACATACATTCTTCAAAGCAAACACCTGATCCACACATCCTCTACCACCTCTCAAACCACACTGCTCTTCCCCAATCTGATGCTCTGTATATGCCTTCACCCTCTCGATCAATACCCTCCCATATAATTTACCAGGAATACTCAACAAACTTATACCTCTTTAATTTGAGCACTCACTCTTATCCCCTGTGCCTTTGCACAATGGCACTATGCACGCATTCCGCCAATCCTCAGGCACCTCACCATGAGTCATACATACATTAAATAACCTTACCAACCAGTCAGCAATACAGTCACCCCCTTTTTTAATAAATTCCACTGCAATACCATCCAAACCTGCTGCCTTGCCGGCTTTCATCTTCCGCAAAGCTTTTACTACCTCTTCTCTGTTTACCAAATAATTTTCCCTAACCCTCTCACTTTGCACACCACCTCGACCAAAACACCCTATATCTGCCACTCTATCATCAAACACATTCAACAAACCTTCAAAATACTCACTCCATCTCCTTCTCACATCACCACTACTTGTTATCACCTCCCCATTTGTGCCCTTCACTGAAGTTCCCATTTGCTCCCTTGTCTTATGCACTTTATTTACCTCCTTCCAGAACATCTTTTTATTCTCCCTAAAATTTAATGATACTCTCTCACCCCAACTCTCATTTGCCCTCTTTTTCACCTCTTGCACCTTTCTCTTGACCTCCTATCTCTTTCTTTTATACATCTCGCACTCAATTGCATTTTTTCCCTGCAAAATCATCCAAATGCCTCTCTCTTCTCTTTCACTAATAATCTTACTTCTTCATCGCACCACTCACTACCCTTTCTAATCAACCTACCTCCCACACTTCTCATGCCACAAGCATCTTTTGCGCAATCCATCACTGATTCCCTAAATACATCCCATTCCTTCCCCACTCCCCTTACTTCCATTGTTCTCACCTTTTTCCATTCTGTACTCAGTCTCTCCTGGTACTTCCTCACACAAGTCTCCTTCCCAAGCTCACTTACTCTCACCACCCTCTTCACCCCAACATTCACTCTTCTTTTCTGAAAACCCATCCAAATCTTCACCTTAGCCTCCACAAGATAATGATCAGACATCCCTCCAGTTGCACCTCTCAGCACATTAACATCCAAAAGTCTCTCTTTCGCGCGCCTGTCAATTAACACATAATCCAATAACGCTCTCTGGCCATCTCTCCTACTTACATACGTATCCTTATGTATATCTCGCTTTTTAAACCAGGTATTCCCAATCACCAGTCCTTTTTCAGCACATAAATCTACAAGCTCTTCACCATTTCCATTTACAACACTGAACACCCCATGTATACCAATTATTCCCTCAACTGCCATATTACTCACCTTTGCATTCAAATCACCCATCACTATAACCCTTTCTCTTGCATCAAAACCACTAACACACTCATTCAGCTGCTCCCAAAACACTTGCCTCTCATGATCTTTCTTCTCATGCCCAGGTGCATATGCACCAATAATCACCCATCTCTCTCCATCAACTTTCAATTTTACCCATATTAATCGAGAATTTGCTTTCTTACATTCTATCACATACTCCCACAACTCCTGTTTCAGGAGTACTGCTACTCCTTCCCTTGCTCTTGTCCTCTCACTATCCCCTGACTTTACTCCCAAGACATTCCCAAACCACTCTTCCCCTTTACCCTTGAGCTTCGTTTCACTCAGAGCCAAAACATCCAGGTTCCTTTCCTCAAACATACTACCTATCTCTCCTTTTTTCACATCTTGGTTACATCCACACACATTTAGACACCCCAAGCTGAGTCTACGAGGAGGATGAGCACTCCCCGCGTGACTCCTTCTGTTTCCCATTTTTAAGAGTTATAATTGAAATATATATATACAGTATATATACAGTATATATATATTTATTTTATTTATTTTGCTTTGTCGCTGTCTCCCGCGTTTGCGAGGTAGCGCAAGGAAACAGACGAAAGAAATGGCCCAACCCACCCCCATACACATGTATATACACACACGTCCACACACGCAAATATACATACCTATACATCTCAATGTACATATATATATATATATATACACACAGACACATACATATATACCCATGCACACAATTCACAGTCTGCCTTTATTCATTCCCATCGCCACCTCGCCACACATGGAATACCATCCCCCTCCCCCCTCATGTGTTCGGGGTAGCGCTAGGAAAAGACAACAAAGGCCTCATTTGTTCACACTCAGTCTCTAGCTGTCATGCAATAATGCCCGAAACCACAGCTCCCTTTCCACATCCAGGCCCCACACAGCTTTCCATGGTTTACCCCAGACGCTTCACATGCCCTGATTCAATCCACTGACAGCACGTCAACCCCGGTATACCATATCAATCCAATTCACTCTATTCCTTGCCCTCCTTTCACCCTCCTGCATGTTCAGGCCCCGATCACACAAAATCTTTTTCACTCCATCTTTCCACCTCCAATTTGGTCTCCCACTTCTCCTCGTTCCCTCCACCTCCGACACATATATCCTCTTGGTCAATCTTTCCTCACTCATTCTCTCCATGTGCCCAAACCATTTCAAAACACTCTCTTCTGCTCTCTCAACCACGCTCTTTTTATTTCCACACATCTCTCTTACCCTTTCGTTACTTACTCGATCAAACCAACTCACACCACACATTGTCCTCAAACATCTCATTTCCAGCACATCCATCCTCTTGCGCACAACTCTATCCATAGCCCATGCCTCGCATCCATACAACATTGTTGGAACCACCATTCCTTCAAACATAATGTTCTCGACTTCCACACATTCTTCAAGGCTTCCAGGATTTTCGCCCCCTCACCCCACCCTATGATCCACTTCCGCTTCCATGGTTCTATCCGCTGCCAGATCCACTCCCAGATACATAAAATGCTTTACTTCCTCCAGTTTTTCTCCATTTAAACTTATCTCCCAATTGACTTGACCCTCAACCCTACTGTACCTAATTACCTTGCTCTTATTCACATTTACCTTAACTTTCTTTTTTTACACACTTACCAAACCGTACCAGTTCTCAGTTTCTCACATAATCCCCACCACTGATCCGGGAAAAACCAATCCCATTTCCCCAACTCCTCATCCCCAAAAAATTCATACTTCCCCTCTTTCCAAAACCTTGCATTACCTCCCTAACAACCCCATAAAAAACAAATTAAAAAACCATGGAACACCCAACACCCCTCCGCAAACCTACATTCACGAAACCCAATATTTTCCCTCTCTTCCTCACTAAAATTCCTTACATCCTCATAAAAACTTTTCATGCTTCAACAACTTCCTCCCACACCTATATTTTTAATACTTTCCACAGACATCTCTATCAACCATCTTTTCCCCTTCCCTCCAGTCCATAAATGCACAAACAAACCATTTCTTTTTAAGTATTCTCACATACATTCTTCAAAGAAAACACCGACCCACACACCTCTCCACTTCAAAAACCCATGCTTTTCCCCAACGATTTGTAACCCTTTCCCCCTCTAAATCAATACCCTCCCTAAATTTACCAAAACCAACAAACTTATACCTTTTTAATTTGACCTCACTTTACCCTTTCCCTTTGACAAGGGCACTATGCACCTTTCCCCCAATCCTCAGGCACCTCCCCATAGTAATACAACTTTAAAAAACCCTTACCAACCAGTAAAATACATCCCCCCCCTTTTTTAAAAAATTCCACTGCAATACCATCCAAACCTGCTCCTTCCCGGGCTTCATTTTCCCAAAAAGTTTTATTTTACCTCTTTCTTTTACAATTCTTTCCCTAACCCCCTTCATTTTGCACACCCCCCTGACCAAAACACCCTATACTCCACCTTCAAAAACAATTCAACAAACCTTCAAAAACTCATCACTCCTTCTCACACACCCTACTTGTTATCACCCCCCCATTCCCCCCTTCACGAATTCCCTTTTGCTCCCTTTTTTAGACTTTTTTTTCCCCTTCCAAACATTTTTTTATTCTCCCAAAAATTTAAATGAACCTCTCACCCCCAATCTTTTCCCCTTTTTTCACCTCTTGCACCTTTCCTTGACCCTTCTCTTTCTTTTATCATCCCATAATTCATTTTTTCCCTGAAAAAAATTTCCCCAAAAGCCCTTTTTCTTTTTCATTAAATTTTTATTTTCATCCCCCATCACCCCCTTTCTAAAAACCCACTCCCACCTTCTCATGCCACAACATCTTTTGCGCATATCACTGATTCCCTAAATAAATTCCTTCCCCCCCTCCCCTTATTTCTTGTTCTATTTTTCCCTTCTTACCGTTTTCCCGGGTACTTCCCACAAAATCCCCCCCCCCAAGCCCCTTTACCCACCCCCCTTCCCCCCAACATTCACTTTCTTTTCTGAAAAACCCATACAAATCTTCACCTTACCCCAAAGTAATATCAAACACCCCTCCAGTTGCCCCTCTCAGCACATTAAATCCAAAAGTCTCTCTTTCGCCGCCTTAATTAACCAAACCAAACGCCTCTGGCCATCTCCCTATTACTAGTATCTTAATATTCCTTTTTAAACCGGGTTATTCCCAATTCACGTCCTTTTTCCACATAAATCTACAAGCTCTTCCCATTTCCATTTACAAACTAAAACACCCCATGTTACCAATTATTCCCCTCAATGCCAATTATCACTTTTCATTCAAATCACCCATACTAAACTCTTGGGATCAAAACCCTAAAACACTCATTCATCCCCAAAACACTTTTCCTCTCATGATCTTTTTTTTTCCCCCCCCATGCATATCACCCAAAAATCACTCTATTCCTTGCTTGCCTTTCACCCTCCTGCATGTTTAGGCCCCGATCACTCAAAATCTTTTTCACTCCATCTTTCCACCTCCAATTTGGTCTCCCACTACTCCTCGTTCCCTCCACCTCTGACACATATATCCTCTTTGTCAATCTCTCCTCACTCATTCTCTCCATGTGACCAAATAATTTCAAAACACCCTTTTCTGCTCTCTCAACCACACTCTTTTTATTACCACACATCTCTCTTACCCTTTCATTACTTACTCGGTCAAACCACCTCACACCACATATTGTCCTCAAACATCTCATTTCTAGCACATCCACCCTCCTCCGCACAACTCTATCTATAGCCCATGCCTCGCAACCATTGGAATACAGCTATATATATTTTTATATTTATTTATTATACTTTGTCGCTGTCTCCCGCATTTGCGAGGTAGCGCAAGGAAACAGACGAAAGAAATGGCCCAACCCCCCCCCATACACATGTATATACATGCGTCCACACACGCAAATATACATACCTACACAGCTTTCCATGGTTTACCCCAGACGCTTCACATGCCTTGATTCAATCCACTGACAGCACGTCAACCCCGGTATACCACATTGCTCCAATTCACTCTATTCCTTGCCCTCCTTTCACCCTCCTGCATGTTCAGGCCCCGATCACACAAAATCTTCTTCACTCCATCTTTCCACCTCCAATTTGGTCTCCCTCTTCTCCTTGTTCCCTCCACCTCCGACAATCTTTCCTCACTCATCCTCTCCATGTGCCCAAACCACTTCAAAACACCCTCTTCTGCTCTCTCAACCACGCTCTTTTTATTTCCACACATCTCTCTTACCCTTACGTTGCTAACTCGATCAAACCACCTCACACCACACATTGTCCTCAAACATCTCATTTCCAGCACATCCATCCTCCTGCGCACAACTCTATCCATAGCCCATGCCTCGCAACCATACAACATTGTTGGAACCACTATTCCTTCAAACATACCCATTTTTGCTTTTCGAGATAATGTTCTCGACTTCCACACATTCTTCAAGGCTCCCAGGATTTTCTCCCCCTCCCCCACCCTATGATTCACTTCCGCTTCCATGGTTCCACCTGCTGCCAGATCCACTCCCAGATATCTAAAACACTTTACTTCCTCCAGTTTTTCTCCATTCAAACTTACCTCCCAATTGACTTGACCCTCAACCCTACTGTACCTAATAACCTTGCTCTTATTCACATTTACTCTTAACTTTCTTCTTTCACACACTTTACCAAACTCAGTCACCAGCTTCTGCAGTTTCTCACATGAATCAGCCACCAGTGCTGTATCATCAGTGAACAACAACTGACACTTCCCAAGCTCTCTCATCCACAACAGACTTCATACTTGCCCCTCTTTCCAAACCTCTTGCATTCACCTCCCTAACAACCCCATCCATAAACAAATTAAACAACCATGGAGACATCACACACCCCTGCCGCAAACCTACATTCACTGAGAACCAATCACTTTCCTCTCTTCCTACACATACACATGCCTTACATCCTCGATAAAAACTTTTCACTGCTTCTAACAACTTGCCTCCCACACCATATATTCTTAATATCTTCCACAGAGCATCTCTATCAACTCTATCATATGCCTTCTCCAGATCCATAAATGCTACATACAAATCCATTTGCTTTTCTAAGTATTTCTCACATACATTCTTCAAAGCAAACACCTGATCCACACATCCTCTACCACTTCTCAAACCACACTGCTCTTCCCCAATCTGATGCTCTGTATATGCCTTCACCCTCTCAATCAATACCCTCCCATATAATTTACCAGGAATACTCAACAAACTTATACCTCTTTAATTTGAGCACTCACTCTTATCCCCTGTGCCTTTGCACAATGGCACTATGCACGCATTCCGCCAATCCTCAGGCACCTCACCATGAGTCATACATACATTAAATAACCTTACCAACCAGTCAACAATACAGTCACCCCCTTTTTTAATAAATTCCACTGCAATACCATCCAAACCTGCTGCCTTGCCGGCTTTCATCTTCCACAAAGCTTTTACTACCTCTTCTCTGTTTACCAAATCATTTTCCCTAACCCTCTCACTTTGCACACCACCTCGACCAAAACACCCTATATCTGCCACTCTATCATCAAACACATTCAACAAACCTTCAAAATACTCACTCCATCTCCTTCTCACATCACCACTACTTGTTATCACCTCCCCATTTGTGCCCTTCACTGAAGTTCCCATTTGCTCCCTTGTCTTATGCACTTTATTTACCTCCTTCCAGAACATCTTTTTATTCTCCCTAAAATTTAATGATACTCTCTCACCCCAACTCTCATTTGCCCTCTTTTTCACCTCTTGCACCTTTCTCTTGACCTCCTATCTCTTTCTTTTATACATCTCCCACTCAATTGCATTTTTTCCCTGCAAAAATCATCCAAATGCCTCTCTCTTCTCTTTCACTAATAATCTTACTTCTTCATCGCACCACTCACTACCCTTTCTAATCAACCTACCTCCCACACTTCTCATGCCACAAGCATCTTTTGCGCACTCCATCACTGATTCCCTAAATACATCCCATTCCTCCCCCACTCCCCTTACTTCCATTGTTCTCACCTTTTTCCATTCTGTACTCAGTCTCTCCTGGTACTTCCTCACACAAGTCTCCTTCCCAAGCTCACTTACTCTCACCACCCTCTTCACCCCAACATTCACTCTTCTTTTCTGAAAACCCATACAAATCTTCACCTTAGCCTCCACAAGATAATGATCAGACATCCCTCCAGTTGCACCTCTCAGCACATTAACATCCAAAAGTCTCTCTTTCGCGCGCCTGTCAATTAACACATAAGCCAATAACGCTCTCTGGCCATCTCTCCTACTTACATACGTATCCTTATGTATATCTCGCTTTTTAAACCAGGTATTCCCAATCACCAGTCCTTTTTCAGCACATAAATCTACAAGCTCTTCACCATTTCCATTTACAACACTGAACACCCCATGTATACCAATTATTCCCTCAACTGCCATATTACTCACCTTTGCATTCAAATCACCCATCACTATAACCCTTTCTCTTGCATCAAAACCACTAACACACTCATTCAGCTGCTCCCAAAACACTTGCCTCTCATGATCTTTCTTCTCATGCCCAGGTGCATATGCACCAATAATCACCCATCTCTCTCCATCAACTTTCAATTTTACCCATATTAATCGAGAATTTGCTTTCTTACATTCTATCACATACTCCCACAACTCCTGTTTCAGAAGTACTGCTACTCCTTCCCTTGCTCTTGTCCTCTCACTATCCCCTGACTTTACTCCCAAGACATTCCCAAACCACTCTTCCCCTTTACCCTTGAGCTTCGTTTCACTCAGAGCCAAAACATCCAGGTTCCTTTCCTCAAACATACTACCTATCTCTCCTTTTTTCACATCTTGGTTACATCCACACACATTTAGACACCCCAAGCTGAGTCTACGAGGAGGATGAGCACTCCCCGCGTGACTCCTTCTGTTTCCCATTTTTAAGAGTTATAATTGAAATATATATATACAGTATATATACAGTATATATATATTTATTTTATTTATTTTGCTTTGTCGCTGTCTCCCGCGTTTGCGAGGTAGCGCAAGGAAACAGACGAAAGAAATGGCCCAACCCACCCCCATACACATGTATATACACACACGTCCACACACGCAAATATACATACCTATACATCTCAATGTACACATATATATATATATATATATACACACAGACACATACATATATACCCATGCACACAATTCACAGTCTGCCTTTATTCATTCCCATCGCCACCTCGCCACACATGGAATACCATCCCCCTCCCCCCTCATGTGTTCGGGGTAGCGCTAGGAAAAGACAACAAAGGCCTCATTTGTTCACACTCAGTCTCTAGCTGTCATGCAATAATGCCCGAAACCACAGCTCCCTTTCCACATCCAGGCCCCACACAGCTTTCCATGGTTTACCCGAGACGCTTCACATGCCCTGATTCAATCCACTGACAGCACGTCAACCCCGGTATACCACATCGATCCAATTCACTCTATTCCTTGCCCTCCTTTCACCCTCCTGCATGTTCAGGCCCCGATCACACAAAATCTTTTTCACTCCATCTTTCCACCTCCAATTTGGTCTCCCACTTCTCCTCGTTCCCTCCACCTCCGACACATATATCCTCTTGGTCAATCTTTCCTCACTCATTCTCTCCATGTGCCCAAACCATTTCAAAACACTCTCTTCTGCTCTCTCAACCACGCTCTTTTTATTTCCACACATCTCTCTTACCCTTTCGTTACTTACTCGATCAAACCAACTCACACCACACATTGTCCTCAAACATCTCATTTCCAGCACATCCATCCTCTTGCGCACAACTCTATCCATAGCCCATGCCTCGCATCCATACAACATTGTTGGAACCACTATTCCTTCAAACATAATGTTCTCGACTTCCACACATTCTTCAAGGCTTCCAGGATTTTCGCCCCCTCCCCCACCCTATGATCCACTTCCGCTTCCATGGTTCTATCCGCTGCCAGATCCACTCCCAGATACATAAAATGCTTTACTTCCTCCAGTTTTTCTCCATTTAAACTTATCTCCCAATTGACTTGACCCTCAACCCTACTGTACCTAATTACCTTGCTCTTATTCACATTTACTCTTAACTTTCTTCTTTCACACACTTTACCAAACTCAGTCACCAGCTTCTGCAGTTTCTCACATGAATCAGCCACCAGCACTGTATCATCAGCGAACAACAACTGACTCACTTCCCAAGCTCTCTCATCCCCAACAGACTTCATCCTTGCCCCTCTTTCCAAAACTCTTGCATTTACCTCCCTAACAACCCCATCCATAAACAAATTAAACAACCATGGAGACATCACACACCCCTGCCGCAAACCTACATTCACCGAGAACCAATCACTTTCCTCTCTTCCTACACGTACACATGCCTTACATCCTCGATAAAAACTTTTCACTGCTTCTAACAACTTGCCTCCCACACCATATATTCTTAATACCTTCCACAGAGCATCTCTATCAACTCTATCATATGCCTTCTCCAGATCCATAAATGCTACATACAAATCCATTTGCTTTTCTAAGTATTTCTCACATACATTCTTCAAAGCAAACACCTGATCCACACATCCTCTACCACTTCTGAAACCACACTGCTCTTCACCAATCTGATGCTCTGTACATG
Source organism: Panulirus ornatus (assembly GCF_036320965.1). Lineage (NCBI taxonomy): Eukaryota > Metazoa > Arthropoda > Malacostraca > Decapoda > Palinuridae > Panulirus > Panulirus ornatus. The sequence goes on along the minus strand of NC_092231.1, from coordinate 14,850,175 downwards.
CCTTCACCCTCTCAATCAATACCCTCCCATATAATTTCCCAGGAATACTCAACAAACTTATACCTCTGTAATTTGAGCACTCACTCTTATCCCCTTTGCCTTTGTACAATGGCACTATGCACGCATTCCGCCAATCATCAGGCACCTCACCATGAGTCACTTCGGTATACCACATCGATCCAATTCACTCTATTCCTTGCCCGCCTTTCACCCTCCTGCATGTTCAGGCCCCGATCACTCAAATTCTTTTTCACTCCATCTTTCCACATCCAATTTGGTCTCCCACTTCTCGTTCCCTCCACCTCCGGCACATATATCCTCTTGGTCAATCTTTCCTCACTCATTCTCTCCATGTGCCCAAACCATTTCAAAACACCCTTTTCTGCTCTCTCAACCACACTCTTTTTATTTCCACACATCTCTCTTACCCCACATCTCTTATGCTTGCATAGTACCATTGTACAAAGGCAAAAGGGATAAAAGTGAGTGCTCAGATTACAGAGGTATAAGTTTGTGGAGTATTCCTGGGAAATTATATGGGAGGGTATTGATTGAGAGGGTGAAGGCATGTACAGAGCATCAGATTGGGGAAGAGCAGTGTGGTTTCAAAAGTGGTAGAGGATGTGTGGATCAGGTGTTTGCTTTGAAGAATGTATGAGAGAAATACTTAGAAAAGCAAATGGATTTGTATGTAGCATTTATGGATCTGGAGAAGGCATATGATAGAGTTGATAGAGATGCTCTGTGGAAGGTATTAAGAATATATGGTGTGGGAGGCAAGTTGTTAGAAGCAGTGAAGAGTTTTTATCAAGGATGTAAGGCATGTGTTCGTGTAGGAAGAGAGGAAAGTGATTGATCATACAGCCAGTTTACTATGTGAAAAGCTAAAAATGCATTCACCAGGGTAAGATCCGCACAATTACCCTTAACAATACGACTGACATGTACAAAAAGAACCAATAGCAAAAAGCATTTTTCACCTGCAAAAGAGTTATGTTGTGAAACTACAATTTGTTCAGGCAGTTAATAATTTGAGAATTTTTATATGATTTGTCTAAACAAATGTGAATAGTCTCCAAAACAGGGATATTTGGTAAAATGAAATTCTATATCAAAAGATGCCATAATATAATTATCTAAACTGAATTACTTAGTTCCTTGAGAAATGAAACTGAATCCTTAACATTATAAGCAGTGAAGTAATGGGTGATAAAGCTAGATCAAGATACTGGACAAATCATAATTAATTGTTTCAGTGGCAGACAGCATACATCCGGTGGGAAAACCAGAATTTTAGGCAAATCACATATTATACCAGGCTTCAGACTGGAAATGAGTAAATGGATAAACAATGAATCATTAGTGGCAAAAAATTTCCGTTTTCTAAGAATCTGATCAATTCAGTTTCTTAAATTTGATCTAGAATGTATTCCACCTCTTTTATGTGATTTTTTTTGTCCAATAATACCTTTTCATTACCCTTGCCTGGCTTAGTAATAATAACACTCTTGTCATAGGTTGCCTTTGAAGGCTAATATTTCATCTTTCCTTAAAGATTTTGAAAAACGGAGAATTATCTCAATAAAATGTTGAAAATGCTTAGTTTTTAAGGGAGCTTCTAAAATATGAAAAGCCTTTTCACTGAAAATCATAAAGATCATGACAACTAACTTTTTTAAAAAGCACCTAAAGCATCATGAAATGAGAAATAAAGTCTGGTCTCTTTGATAGAAGGCAAATATAAGTCCTTTAGATCAAAAAATCTAAGCATAATAGAAGGAACATGGTGAAATATGAAAATTTTCTCTGGTGACAACCCTTTGCTAAACATCCAAAACTACTTAATGTAGATAAGTGAGTATATTTAACTTGAAGACAGAATAGTTATTGAAGGAATCAAGTTAGACAAATGAATAAAAGCAACATAGTCACCTGCATAAAAATTTGTTGTTTTGAATCTCCACAAGGAATTACCCTTGATAGTTCTTCTAGTGGTGGGACTATTGCTATGAACAATTGTGTAACTTAAAATCAGGAACTTGGGGATAACATTACACTGATTACAAGTCTGTATAAACTCTAAATCATACTGTTGTTTCTTTTTATCACGTAATCCAGATTCTCAGTGGATCTGTATAAGCATAGCCTTGGTTTATAAAGCAACTCCTTATGATGTCAGCAACAGAATGGTTACTTAGGAAGCATAGTCTCAAAATAAATATGAACATCAATGTGGGGATTAAAAAAAAATCTTGGCAAAGTTTTAATATTTATATTCTCAGCATCAGGACTAGAATTGGACAAAAATGAACAATACAAGATGAACATTCTGAAATGTTGGTTTGTTAATGCAACCATGATTTAATTATCAAAAATCAGCTTAATCATAAGAAAATTATTTAACATATATAGTAGTCAAGTTTAAATCAATCATGACTCAGAATGCATTTTGACACCAAATTACATTTAAAAGATTCAAATGAATAACTAGGTATAAATAATACTGTAAAACCCACTCAAAAGAAGAATGAAAAAAGTTGATGAAATGTACAGGAATCCTTTCAAAATAAAAGCATACTATAGTAGGTCACACACAATCTTGTGAATACCAAATTCTGGTCTTTACCAGTACCTGTGTAAAACCTCCACAATTTTCAGCTCCATGTCTGTGGAGTAACTAGCCGAATTTTGAAATCCAGCTCATATAATGGAAGGTCCTACATATGCACATTTTCCTGAAAGGCAGAGTAATTTGGATGACTAAGAGGTTGATTCTGGCAGTGTATATTACATGGGGTCAAAGATACAAGTTCATAGTTACCTGATTGTCTTGCCAATATACTGAAACTTACATCCCATACTCAAATATTTGCATGAAAATAATGACTTTAGGCAGTCAGGGTTCCTATCTTTGAATGTAAACAACTTCTGCAATACATTATTGTTCTTAAGTATTGTTACAGGAAATCTGTGAGTAGAATTCTCTCATTAATCTTTATGATTTACTTCTTGAAAAATAAACTTTTGTTGTCTGTAACAGGCATGGGAACGTAAATAGTAGCTTTCTTGACAGTATGTGGATGATGTGCCTCTAAGTAATGAAAGTTTAGATAATTGCTTTCTTATCTAAGTCTCTATAATTAACATGATCTAGTTCTGGTTCACAGGTAAAGTCAATGTCAGGATGTTGATTATTTACATAATTGAGAAACTGGGGGATTTGGATAGTTGACAGAGATATGAAGTGTCATCCACTTATCATCTTTAGTATAAGTGTTTAAACTTGAAAACAATATCCAGCCTGTGTTCTTCAAGATATGCTAAAAATGCATTTAAAAGGTTAGGATCCAAGCAATTACTTAAAGCTACATCATCAAAATAATTGTAAAAAAGTATCACTGAATTGGAATTAATAATTTTTACCACCAAAGCAAGTTATTCATCAGAGTACGATTTATTTTCAGGCTATCAATGATATTAAGTTTTGTGGGGCCTGGATGTGGAAAGGGAATAAGAGCATGGTTATTAGGTTCAGTAGGGTTGAGGGACATGTTAATTGGGAGGTAAGTTTGAATGGATAAAAACTGGAGGAAGTAAAGTGTTTTAGATATCTGGGAGTGGATTTAGCAGTGGCTGGAACCATAGAAGTGGAAGTGAGTCACAGGGTGGGGGAGGGGGCAAAGGTTCTGAGAATGTTGAAGAATGTGTGGAGGGCGAGAACATTATCTGGGAGAGCAAAAATGGTTATGTTTGAAGGAATAGTGGTTCCAACAATGCTATATGGTTGCGAGGCATGGGCTATAGATAGGGTAGTGCAGAGGTAGATGGATGTGTTGGAAATGAAATGTTTGAGGACAATATGTGGTGTGAGGTGGTTTGATCAAGTAAGTAATGAAAAGGTAAGAGAGATGTGTGGTAATGAAAAGAGTGTGGTTGAGAGAGCAGAAGAGAGTGTGTTGAAATGGTTTGGTCACATGGAGAGAATGAATGAGGAAAGATTGACAAAGAGGATATATGTATCAGAGGTAAAGGGAACGAGGAGAAACGGGAGACCAAGTTTGGGTGGAAGGATGGAGAGAAAAGGATTTTGAGCAATCAGGGCCTGAACATACAGGAGGGTGAAAGGCATGCAAGGAATAGAGTGAATTGGAATGATGCGGTATACCGGGGTCGATGTGCTGTCAGTGGATTGAAGCAGGGCATGTGAAGCATCTGGCGTAAACCATGGAAAGTTTTTTGGATGTGGAAACAGCACCCCTTTCCCCCTGCATGCGCATGAGGTAGCACTAGGAAAAGACGGGAATGGATGAAGGCAGAAAGTATGAACATGTATCTGTGTATATATGTATATGTCTGTGTATGTATATGTATGTATAAGTTGAAAGTATAGGTATGTATATGTGCATGCGTGGGCACTTATGTATATACATGTGTATGTGGGTGGGTTGGGCCATTCTTTTGTCTGTTTCCTTGCACTACCTCGCTAATGCGGGAGACAGCGACTAAGTATAATGAATAAATATAAATAATATATATTATATGTAGCGTTAATGGGATGGCCTTGATTAGGGTCTCAGCTGCCCATGCCATCTCAGCTAATAAAAAAAAAAAGTGCTGTAATAGACAAATAATATAAATCAATGAGAGTCATACCCATAAATTTTGTTATATAGTATTTGATACCAATAATGTATTGCAAAAGTGGTTTACATTTAGATTGGATTCTTGACCCTTCTTGACAACTCTGGGCTTGTATATATCACATGAGCCATTCAAATCATATGTATCACGAGCCTTTCAAATCATATGTATCACATGAGCTATTCAAATCATACGAACCAGGTACTCAGTGATCTATTTTACTCTACCATTCAGTTGTATGTGCTTATGTAGAAACAATATATATTTGCAGATTTCAGAATTCTAGCCATTTACACCACAGATTTGGAGCTGAAAATAGTTGAGGCATTATACGCATTACCAAAGCATAGTATTCACATGATTACATGTGAACTATAGTGTTTTTTAGTTGGAAGAAAACTTGCACACCTTATTAGCTCTTTTATTTTTTCTTTTGTTTTTGATGTCACCATATTCATCACTACATTTTTTTGCAAAATAAATTTGTTACAGTATTATATTTTCTAACCAAGTATTGATATACAGTATAACCTCTGATATTTGATATGTTTGGGGAACCAGCTGTTTTGGATTGAAAAATCATTATCAAGTTATTAATATAATAAATAATTCACAAATTGCCCATCCTTTGCTTTATGTGGGATTTATATTCAACAAAAACCTCGCACGATGAGAAATCACATGTGGCAAACTAATAAACATAGAGAAAAATGGGATATGTACAGCAGCCTCATGGTCAGTAGTGGTGGATTCTAATGTCAAATCAACTTATCGAGCCATCCTTTATTTGCCTGAAATGATTAGCTCAGCTACATTGTCTTCTTTACATAAATGCTTGTAATTCTTCAGAGATTTAGACCTGAGGTGAAGGTTCTTATGGCTGCTTTTCTTCATCTCATGCTCTATGTATAATGAGAGGATTCTCTCTATCTTCTTATGGATTTCTAACCCATGTAGTCATGTTGCTAGACAGCGGAGTAGAGCAGACCACAGCGCTTTGAATTTTTTTTGCATTCTCCTCCGTGTTGCAGATTGTACATTCACCTAGGTTGTAAGCATGTCCAAGTACTAATGTTCCGACACTAGCAACAGCTTGTTATAAGATTTCTAGCTTTGTTTCCAAGGTCAGTGAGGGTCTCTTCCATTCAAATGCTGGTTCTGGGGAAGATGATGTTGTTGGATGCTTGGATGCCATATTAAGAAACACACACACAATGGATTGTAGGGAAATCACATTAGCAAGTATACCGAAATCGCTCAAGTAGCGAAGATCTGCACACAACTGCGAGACTGACCTACTGGTGGGAATGTGATGCATTCCACCCAAGACTCATGCTTACTCCACTCACCAACCCTAACTGAAGTTCTGATGCACTTTCTATTGTGCTTATGCTCTCTCATCAGCATCAGTGCATCATAAGATTTCTAGCTTCATTTCTATGGTCAGAAAGGTTCTCTTCCATTTAACTGCTGGTTCTAGGGTGGAAGTGTTGTTGGATGTTTGGATGCCATATTTACAAACACAAGAACAGCAGAAAAATAACATTAGCATGTATACTAGAATTGCAGAACTAGCACAGATCCACATACAACAGTGGCAACTGCAAGACTGACCAGCTGGTGGGAATGTTGCACTCTCCAATCAGGACACACACATACTCCACCCACCAACCCTCAATGAAATTTTGGCGCATTTCCTGCTGCACACACATTTCAAAATATTTTACCTATTTGTAAAAATTTTACAAGTGCAAATAAGCATTTCTAAATGCCGTCAATCTTCTGCTACTTGGTGATGTCATAAATAGTTGACATGCTGATGGTGCAATCCTTCATAAGTGTGCCTTGGACTTGCCTTTAGTCTGTCTTTTGCTCAATGCCATGTTTTTGAGGCCCAAAATGTTCCTCCTGCAATCTATGCAAGATGTAGATTGCTGAAAGGAGCTGTTAGGCAAATGCTGTCAATGCATGAAAAGGACCATTGTCCACAATAGTAATCAGGGAAGCACAAAATACACAAATGTACAAGACCAGCACAGAACACTGCCTGAAAGCACATTGTAGATGATAAAAAAATCACCAGCACCACACACACACACAAAAAAAGTACACTAATTGCTGTGGTGCAGTGCAGCAAGATTTGAAATACTTTAACGTATTTCTAAAATTTTATCTCAGATATTCGAGAGTTGCAAACCAAAATTGAAAACATACACTGGTTTGAACATTTCTTTGTCTTGAATTATAGATAACAGAAGTTTGATTGATATGCCAAATGTTCTAACTATTCTTATGATTAAGCTGTTTCTAATACTTAAGTGATGGTTGGATAATTAAACTATCATTCCTGATTGTTCATCTTGTAATTCTTCATTTCTGTTCAACTCTAAGCTTTTGGCCTGATAATGGAATTCTAAGAATTTTCCCAAGATGCTCTTTTTTTGTCTGCATAATATTAGATGTTTATGTTTATTATATATATATATATCTATCTATCAAAATATAAATGTATATAATTCTTTTCATAGTTGATTACCATTTCCCACATTAGCGAGATAGCACCAGGAACAGAAAAAGGGAGATTGCATTTGCTCTCAACCACTCCCAAACTGTCATGTGTAATGCATTGAAACCACAGTCCCCTATCTACAACCAGGCCTCACAGGCCTTTCCATGGTTTACCCTGCCCACCTCATATGTCTTGGTTCAGTCCGCTGTATACCACGTCATTCAAATTCCCTCTTTCCCCTGGATTCTTTTTACCCTCCTGCATATTCAGGCCCCTATCATTCAAAATAATTTTCAGTCTATCCTTCCATCTTCAATTTGGTTCTTCCCCTTCTCCTTGGCCCTTTCACTTTGGACAGATATATCCTCTATGTCAACCTCTCCTCACGTATCCTTTCCATATGTCTAATCCATTTCAGCACATCCTCTTCAGCTCTCTTAATCACACTCTTCTCATTACCACACCTCTTCTACACACCCTCATCTATAGCCCATGCCTCACATACATACGACATTGCTGGGACTAACATACCTTCATACATATCCATTTTTGCCTCCCCAGATAACGAACTTTCTTTGCACACATTCCCCCAATGCTCCTAGAACCTTCACTACTCATCTCTCCCATGACTCACCTCTGCATCCATGGTTTCATTTACTGCCATGTTCACTCCCAGATATCCTCCAAATTTTAGGGTAACAAAGGTGTAGTAGTAAAAAAAAGTATTTATGTATGAGTAAGATGAGAGGGAGTACTGAAAGAGTTTGGTCATATAAAAAGGAAAAGATGGCTAAAAGAGTGTACAGGTAAGAAGTGGAGAGAACAAGGTAAGGGGGGAACCAAGGAGAAGGTGGAAGGATTGAGTGAAAGATGCTTTGAAGGCTCAGCCCCAACATTTAGGAGGAAGAGAGGTGAGCAAGGAATAGAGCAAAATGATGTGGTTCATAGAGGATGATGTGATGTCAGTGAGCTAAAGTAGGGCACATGAAACAGTTCTGTGAAACCATGGAAAGGTCTGTTGGGCCAAGTTGAGGATAGGAGGCTCTGGTTTTGGTGTATTATATAAGTCAATTGGAGAGTGGAAGTGATCGAATGATGCCATTTCTTGTTATGCACCTGGCACCACCCTGTTAATATATATATATATATATATATATATATATATATATATATATATATATATATATATATATATATATTCATATTCTATCCCTGGGGATAGGGGAGAAAGAATATTTCCCACGTATTCCCAGCGTGTCCTAGAAGGCAACTAAAAGGGGAGGGAGCGGGGGGCTGGAAATCCTCCCCTCTCACTTTTTTTTTTTTATTTTCCAAAAGAGGGAACAGAGAAGGGGGCCAGATGAGGATACTCCCTCAAAGGCCCAGTCCTCTGTTCTCAACGCTACCTTGCTAATGCGAGAAATGGCGAATAGTATGAAAAAAAAAAAAAAATATTTTTTATTATACTTTGTCACTGTCTCCTGCGTTAGCGAGGTAGCGCAAGGGAACAGACGAAAGAATGGCCAAACCCACCCACATACACATGTATATACATACATGTCCACACACGCACATATACATACCTATACATCTCAACGTATACATATATATACACGCACAGACATATACACATATACAAATGTACATAATTCATACTGTCTGCCCTTATTCATTCATATCGCCACCCCGCCACACATGAAATAACAACCCCCTCCCCCCGCATGTGTGCGAGGTAGCGCTAGGAAAAGACAACAAAGGCCATATTCGTTCACACTCAGTCTCTAGCTGTCATGTATAATGCACCTGAAACCACAGCTCCCTTTCCACATCCAGTCCCCACAGAACTTTCCATGGTTTACCCCAGATGCTTCACATGCCCTGGTTCAATCCATTGACAGCACGTCGACCCCAGTATACCACATCGTTCTAATTCACTCTATTCCTTGCACGCCTTTCACCCTCCTGCATGTTCAGGCCCCGATCACTCAAAATCTTTTTCACTCCTTCTTTCCACTTCCAATTTGGTCTCCCACTTCTCCTCGTTCCCTCCACCTCTGACACATGTATCCTCTTTGTCAATCTTTCCTCATTCATTCTCTCCATGTGAACAAACCATTTCAAAACACCCTCTTCTGCTTTCTCAACCACACTCTTTTTATTACCTCACATCTCTCTTACACTATTATTACTTACTCGATCAAACCACCTCACACCACATATTGTCCTCAAACATCTCATTTCCAGCACATCCACCCTCCTTCGCACAACTCTATCTATAGCCCACGACTTGCACCTATATATCATTGATGGAAACACTACTCCTTCAAACATACCCATTTTTGCTCTCTGAGATAACCTTCTGGCCTTCACACATTCTTCAACGCTCCCAGAACCTTCGCCCCTTCGCCCACCCTATGACTCACTTCACATGGAGAGAATGAGTGAGGAAAGATTGACAAAGAGAATATATGTGTCAGAGGTGGAGGGAACAAAGAGAAGTGGGAAACCAAATTGGAGATGGAAAGGAGTGAAAAAGATTTTGAGTGATCGGGGCCTGAACATACAGAAGTGTGAAAGGTGTGCAAGGAATAGAGTGAATTGGAACTATGTGGTATACCGGGGTTGACGTGCTGTCATTAGATTGAACCAGGCCATGTGAAGCATCTGGGGTATACCATGGAAAGTTTTGTGGGGCCTGGATGTGGAAAGGAAGCTGTGGTTTCGGTGCATTACACATGAGAGCAAGAGACTGAGTGTGAATGAATGTGGCCTTTGTTGTCTTTTCCTAGAGCTACCTCACGTGCAAGCGGGGGTGGCGGAGGGAATGGATGGAGGCAGCATATATGAATATGTACACGTGTATATATGTATATGTCTGTGTACGTATATGTTTTTATATGTTACTATGTATAGCTATGTATATGTGCGTGTGTGGGCGTTTATGTATATAAACGTGTAAGTCCGTGGGTTAGGCCATTCTTTTGTCTGTTTCCTTGCGCTACCTTGCTAATGCAGTAGACAGCGACAAAGTACAATAAATATCCCTGGGGATAGGGGACAAAGAATACTTCCCACGTATTCCCTGCGTGTTGTAAAAGGCGACTAAAAGGGGAGGGAGCGGGGGGCTGGAAATCCTCCCCTCTCGTTTTTTTTTTTAATTTTCCAAAAGGAACAGAGAATTGGGCCAGGTGAGGGTATTCCCTCAAAGGCCCAGTCCTCTGTTCTTAACGCTACCTCGCTAATGCGGGAAATGGCGAACAGTTTGAAAGAAAGAAAATATATATATATATATATATATATATATGGTGTGGGAGGAAAGTTGTTAGAAGCAGTGAAAAGTTTTTATCGAGGATGTAAGGCATGTGTACGTGTAGGAAGAGAGGAAAGTGATTGGTTCTCAGTGAATGTAGGTTTGCGGCAGGGGTGTGTGATGTCTCCATGGTTGTTTAATTTGTTTATGGATGGGGTTGTTAGGGAGGTAAATGCAAGAGTTTTGGAAAGAGGGGCAAGTATGAAGTCTGTTGGGGATGAGAGAGCTTGGGAAGTGAGTCAGTTGTTGTTCGCTGATGATACAGCGCTGGTGGCTGATTCATGTGAGAAACTGCAGAAGCTGGTGACTGAGTTTGGTAAAGTGTGTGGAAGAAGAAAGTTAAGAGTAAATGTGAATAAGAGCAAGGTTATTAGGTACAGTAGGGTTGAGGGTCAAGTCAACTGGGAGGTGAGTTTGAATGGAGAAAAACTGGAGGAAGTGAAGTGTTTTAGATATCTGGGAGTGGATCTGGCAGCGGATGGAACCATGGAAGCGGAAGGGGATCATAGGGTGGGGGAGGGGGAGAAAATTCTGGGGGCCTTGAAGAATGTGTGGAAGTCGAGAACATTATCTCGGAAAGCAAAAATGGGTATGTTTGAAGGAATAGTGGTTCCAACAATGTTGTATGGTTGCGAGGCGTGGGCTATGGATAGAGTTGTGCGCAGGAGGATGGATGTGCTGGAAATGAGATGTTTGAGGACAATGTGTGGTGTGAGGTGGTTTGATCGAGTAAGTAACGTAAGGGTAAGAGAGATGTGTGGAAATAAAAAGAGCGTGGTTGAGAGAGCAGAAGAGGGTGTTTTGAAATGGTTTGGGCACATGGAGAGAATGAGTGAGGAAAGATTGACCAAGAGGATATATGTGTCGGAGGTGGAGGGAACGAGGAGAAGAGGGAGACCAAATTGGAGGTGGAAAGATGGAGTGAAGAAGATTTTGTGTGATCGGGGCCTGAACATGCAGGAGGGTGAAAGGAGGGCAAGGAATAGAGTGAATTGGAGCGATGTGGTATACCGGGGTTGACGTGCTGTCAGTGGATTGAATCAGGGCATGTGAAGCGTCTTAAACCATGGAAAGCTGTGTAGGTATGTATATTTGCGTGTATGGACGTATGTATATACATGTGTATGGGGGTGGGTTGGGCCATTTCTTTCGTCTGTTTCCTTGCGCTACCTCGCAAACGCGGGAGACAGCGACAAAGCAAAAAAAAAAAATATATATATATATATATATATATATATATATATATATATATATGTATGAGGTCAAGAGAAAGGTGCAAGAGGTGAAAAAGTGGGCAAATGAGAGTTGGGGTGAGAGAGTATCATTAAATTTTAGGGAAAATAAAAAGATGTTCTGGAAGGAGGTAAATAAAGTGCGTAAGACAAGGGAGCAAATGGGAACTTTAGTGAAGGGCGCAAATGGGGAGGTGATAACAAGTAGTGGTGATGTGAGAAAGAGATGAAGTGAGTATTTTGAAGGTTTGTTGAATGTTTTTGATGATAGAGTGGCAGATATAGGGTGTTTTGGTCGAGGTGGTGTGCAAAGTGAGAGGGTTCAGGAAAATGATTTGGTAAACAGAGAAGAGGTAGTAAAAGCTTTGTGGAAGATGAAAGCCGGCAAGGCAGCAGGTTTGGATGGTATTGCAGTGGAATTTATTAAAAAAGGGGGTGACTGTATTATTGACTGGTTGGTAAGGTTATTTAATGTATGTATGACTCATGGTGAGGTGCCTGAGGATTGGCGGAATGCGTGCATAGTGCCATTGTACAAAGGCAAAGGGGATAAGAGTGAGTGCTCAAATTTCAGAGGTATAAGTTTATTGAGTATTCCTGGTAAATTATATGGGAGGGTATTGATTGAGAGGGTGAAGGTATGTACAGAGCATCAGATTGGGGAAGAGCAGTGTGGTTTCAGAAGTGGTAGAGGATGTGTGGATCAGGTGTTTGCTTTGAAGAATGTATGTGAGAAATACTTAGAAAAGCAAATGGATTTGTATGTAGCATTTATGGATCTGGAGAAGGCATATGATAGAGTTGATAGAGATGCTCTGTGGAAGGTATTAAGAATATATGGTGTGGGAGGCAAGTTGTTAGAAGCAGTGAAAAGTTTTTATCGAGGATGTAAGGCATGTGTACGTGTAGGAAGAGAGGAAAGTGATTGGTTCTCAGTGAATGTAGGTTTGCGGCAGGGGTGTGTGATGTCTCCATGGTTGTTTAATTTGTTTATGGATGGGGTGGTTAGGGAGGTGAATGCAAGAGTTTTGGAAAGAGGGGCAAGTATGAAGTCTGTTGTGGATGAGAGAGCTTGGGAAGTGAGTCAGTTGTTGTTCGCTGATGATACAGCGCTGGTGGCTGATTCATGTGAGAAACTGCAGAAGCTGGTGACTGAGTTTGGTAAAGTGTGTGAAAGAAGAAAGTTAAGAGTAAATGTGAATAAGAGCAAGGTTATTAGGTACAGTAGGGTTGAGGGTCAAGTCAATTGGGAGGTAAGTTTGAATGGAGAAAAACTGGAGGAAGTAAAGTGTTTTAGATATCTGGGAGTGGATCTGGCAGCGGATGGAACCATGGAAGCGGAAGTGGATCATAGGGTGGGGGAGGGGGCGAAAATCCTGGGAGCCTTAAAGAATGTGTGTAAGTCGAGAACATTATCTCGGAAAGCAAAAATGGGTATGTTTGAAGGAATAGTGGTTCCAACAATGTTGTATGGTTGCGAGGCGTGGGCTATGGATAGAGTGGTGTGCAGGAGGATGGATGTGCTGGAAATGAGATGTTTGAGGACAATGTGTGGTGTGAGGTGGTTTGATCGAGTAAGTAACGTAAGGGTAAGAGAGATATGTGGAAATAAAAAGAGCGTGGTTGAGAGAGCAGAAGAGGGTGTTTTGAAATGGTTTGGGCACATGGAGAGAATGAGTGAGGAAAGATTGACGAAGAGGATATATGTGTCGGAGGTGGAGGGAACGAGAAGTGGGAGACCAAATTGGAGGTGGAAAGATGGAGTGAAAAAGATTTTGTGTGATCGGGGCCTGAACATGCAGGAGGGTGAAAGGAGGGCAAGGAATAGAGTGAATTGGATCGATGTGGTATACCGGGGTTGACGTGCTGTCAGTGGATTGAATCAGGGCATGTGAAGCGTCTGGGGTAAACCATGGAAAGCTGTGTAGGTATGTATATTTGCGTGTGTGGACGTATGTATATACATGTGTATGGGGGTGGGTTGGGCCATTTCTTTCGTCTGTTTCCTTGCGCTACCTCGCAAACGCGGGAGACAGCGACAAAAAATATATATATATATATATATATATATATATATATATATATATATATATATATATATATATATATTTGTATATATTTATATGTTCTTTGTATGTTCTATGAAGGTGTGCGTTCATATACACTTTATTCGTATTCATATAACTCCGCGTTGTACAGTCAGGTTCGGTAAAACGCTATCAGCTGGCTATGTGTTCTGTTCGGAAACAACCGATAGACCCCGTTGCTCACCATTGTGAGACGAAGGGTATTCGAGTACTTAGTATTTCGAATAGTTGTTTCCTATTATACAGTCCCTTAGCCTAGCGGTTAGCATGCCTGCCTCTTGCACAAGGGGTCCCAGGTTCGATCCTGGCTGTTGGAGCTTTGTATGTTCTATGAAGGTGCGCGTTCATATACACTTTATTCGTATTCATATAACTCCGCGTTGTACAGTCAGGTTCGGTAAAACGCTATCAGCTGGCTATGTGTTCTGTTCGGAAACAACCGATAGACCCCGTTGCTCACCATTGTGAGACGAAGGGTATTCGAGTACTTAGTATTTCGAATAGTTGTTTCCTATTATACAGTCCCTTAGCCTAGCGGTTAGCATGCCTGCCTCTTGCACAAGGGGTCCCAGGTTCGATCCTGGCTGTTGGAGCTTTGTATGATATATATATATATTTTTTTTTTTTTTTCTTTGTCGCTGTCTCCCGCGTTTGCGAGGTAGCGCAAGGAAACAGACGAAAGAAATGGCCCAACCCACCCCCATACACATGTATATACATACGTCCACACACGCAAATATACATACCTACACAGCTTTCCATGGTTTACCCCAGACGCTTCACATGCCCTGATTCAATCCACTGACAGCACGTCAACCCCGGTATACCACATCACTCCAATTCACTCTATTCCTTGCCCTCCTTTCACCCTCCTGCATGTTCAGGCCCCGATCACACAAAATCTTTTTCACTCCATCTTTCCACCTCCAATTTGGTCTCCCTCTTCTCCTCGTTCCCTCCACCTCTGACACATATATCCTCTTCGTCAATCTTTCCTCACTCATTCTCTCCATGTGCCCAAACCATTTCAAAACACCCTCTTCTGCTCTCTCAACCACGCTCTTTTTATTTCCACACATCTCTCTTACCCTTACGTTACTTACTCGATCAAACCACCTCACACCACACATTGTCCTCAAATATCTCATTTCCAGCACATCCATCCTCCTGCGCACCACTCTATCCATAGCCCACGCCTCGCAACCAACCACTATTCCTTCAAACATACCCATTTTTGCTTTCCGAGATAATGTTCTCGACTTCCACACATTCTTCAAGGCTCCCAGAATTTTCTCCCCCTCCCCCACCCTATGATCCACTTCCGCTTCCATGGTTCCATCCGCTGCCAGATCCACTCCCAGATATCTAAAACATTTCACTTCCTCCAGTTTTTCTCCATTCAAACTCACCTCCCAATTGACTTGACCCTCAACCCTACTGTACCTAATAACCTTGCTCTTATTCACATTTACTCTTAACTTTCTTCTTTCACACACTTTACCAAACTCAGTCACCAGCTTCTGCAGTTTCTCACATGAATCAGCCACCAGCGCTGTATCATCAGCGAACAACAACTGACTCACTTCCCAAGCTCTCTCATCCCCAACAGACTTCATACTTGCCCCTCTTTCCAAAACTCTTGCATTCACCTCCCTAACAACCCCATCCATAAACAAATTAAACAACCATGGAGACATCACACACCCCTGCCGCAAACCTACATTCACTGAGAACCAATCACTTTCCTCTCTTCCTACACGTACACATGCCTTACATCCTCGATAAAAACTTTTCACTGCTTCTAACAACTTGCCTCCCACACCATATATTCTTAATACCTTCCACAGAGCATCTCTATCAACTCTATCATATGCCTTCTCCAGATCCATAAATGCTACATACAAATCCATTTGCTTTTCTAAGTATTTCTCACATACATTCTTCAAAGCAAACTCCTGATCCACACATCCTCTACCACTTCTGAAACCACACTGCTCTTCACCAATCTGATGCTCTGTACATGCCTTCACCCTCTCAATCAATACCCTCCCATATAATTTACCAGGAATACTCAACAAACTTATACCTCTGTAATTTGAGCACTCACTCTTATCCCCTTTGCCTTTGTACAATGGCACTATGCACGCATTCCGCCAATCCTCAGGCACCTCACCATGAGTCATACATACATTAAATAACCTTACCAACCAGTCAACAATACAGTTACCCCCTTTTTTAATGAATTCCACTGCAATACCATCCAAACCTGCTGCCTTGCCGGCTTTCATCTTCCGCAAAGCTTTTACTACCTCTTCTCTGTTTACCAAATCATTTTCCCTAACCCTCTCACTTTGCACACCACCTCGACCAAAACACCCTATATCTGCCACTCTATCATCAAACACATTCAACAAACCTTCAAAATACTCACTCCATCTCCTTCTCACATCACCACTACTTGTTATCACCTCCCCATTTGCGTCCTTCACTGAAGTTCCCATTTGCTCCCTTGTCTTACTCACTTTATTTACCTCCTTCCAGAACATCTTTTTATTCTCCCTAAAATTTAATGATACTCTCTCACCCCAACTCTCATTATATATATATATATATATATATATATATATATATATATCATCCGTGGGATAGGGAAGAAAGAATAATTCCCATGTATTCCCTTCGTGTTATAGAAGGCAACTGAAAGGGGAGGGAGCAGGGGAATGGAAATCCTCCTCTCCCGTTTTTTAATTTTCCAAAAAAGGAACAGAGAAAGGGGCCAAGTGAGGATATTCCCTCTAAGACTCAGTTCTCTGTTTTTCACGCTACCTAGCTAACGTGGGTAGTGGTGAATATGTAAAAAAAAAAAAAAAAAATATTTTCTAATTTATTTTTATCATACATAATCGCTGTTTCCCTTATCAGCAGGGTAGTGCCAGAAAACAGACAAAAAAGCCACATTCATTCACACTCAGTCTCTAGCTGCCATATGTAATGCACTGAAACCACAGCTCCCTATCCACCTACAGACCTTTTTATGGTTTACCCCAGACCCTTCACATGTCCTGGTTCAGTCCATTGACAGCACGTCAACCCTGGTATACTACATTGTTCCAATTCACACTATTCCTTGCACACCTCTCATCCTGCTGTATGTTCAGGCCCTGATTGCTCAGAATCTTTTTCACTTCATCATTCCACCTCCAATTTGATCTGCTTTTCCTTGTTCCCTCCACCTTTGACACATATATCCTCTTTGTCAATCTTTCCTTACTCGTTCTCTCCATACGTCCAAACCATTTCAACACACCCTCTTCTGCTCTCTCAACCACACTCTATTTCCACACATCTCTCTCATCCTTTCATTACTTACTCCATCAAACCACCTCACACCACATAATGTCCTCAACCATTTCGTTTCCAACACATCCACCCTCCTCTGTACAACCCCTATCTACAGCCCATGCCTTACAACCATATAACATTGTTGGAACTACTATTCCTTCAAACACACCCATTTTTGCTCTCTGAGATAACTTTCTCTCCTTCCACACATTCTTCATCACTTCCATTACCTTCACCCTCTCCCCCACTTCCGCTTCAATCCGCTGCTAAATCTACTCCTACATATTTAAAACACTTTACTTCCTCCAATTTTTCTCCATTCAAACTTACATCCCAATTAACTTGTCCCTCAACCCTACTGAACCTAATAATTACCTTGCTCTTCTTCACATTTACTCTCAACTTTCTTCTTTGACACTTTTCCAAACTCAATCACCAACTAATGCAGTTTCTCGAATCAGCCACTAGGTTGTATCATCAGCAAACAACAACTGACTCACTTCCCAAGCCCTCTCATCCCCAACAGACTGCATACTTGCCCCTCTCCCCAAAACTCTTGCATTTACCTTCTTAGCCACCCCATCAATAAACAAATCAAACAACCACGGGGCCATCACATACTCCTGCTGCAAACCAACATTCACTGGGAATCAATCACTCTCCTCTCTTCCTACTCGTAAACATGCCATACATCCTTGGTAAAAACTTTTCACTGCTTCTAGGAACTTACCTCCCACACTCTTAAAACCTTCCACAAAGCATCTCTATCAACCTTGTCATATGCCTTCTCTTGATCCATAAATGCTACATACAAATCCATCTGTTTTTCTAAGTATTTCTCATATAAATTCTTCCTCTACCACTTCTGAGACCACACTGCTCTTCCCCAATCTGATGCTCTGTACATGCCCTCACCCTCTCAATCAATACCATCCCATATAATTTCCCAGGAATACTCAACAAACTTAAGTCTCTGTAGTTTAAACACTCACCTTTATCCCCTTTGCCTTTGTACAAATATTACTGATGAAGGTACAAATACAGTATATTTAAATTTATATATTAATTTGCTTGTAATGGTATAAATCAGTCCATCTACATGTCATGTACAAAAATAGGACAGACATGACAGCAACACTGTCCAGTCATATCTCTGATAGCAGTGAAGCAGTAGCCCTTTGTGGGTATGACAAGGCTAAGATTACTTTTATGCTATTTATCTCTCATCCCATATGTATGAAAACATCTGTATAGGGTAAAAAATCCTCAAATATTTTGGGAAAAGAAAAAATAACTGTGTAGGTGTTAAAAGGATGATGGATATTTACAAAAAAATGAGGGCTTTAGATGTTAATGGAGTGGGGGTTACTGGTATGTAAAGGGAGGTCTTCCTGACTTCTTGTCTAAGCCAACCCCAAAATTACCTGATTCAGCAACTGTTCCCATATCATAGGTAATGCAGACAAAATTTTATGGATACTAACCAAAGAGAGTGGTGATAATAGCTTGAGGAGTGGAGTCTTTATCATACCTGAATTATATGAATGCAAATGTTGTCAAATCACAGATAATGCAAAATTTACATAACCCTGAGAGGTTTTGAATGAATCACTAGCAAGGGCTTGCTTATGCTTAAAATTCCCCTAAGCAGAAGTATCAAATGACTTTGACAGCCATTAACCTTATTAATTAATGTCTTGGTGGCATTCTTTTCTAAAATAAGCCAGTCTTATTCACACTAAACACATCCTGAGATGTGAAATCTCCCTCATTAATTTTCTCTAAATACACATGAAGTACCTGGTAAACATGAGATAACTTTAGCAAGAGGACACACTGGAGCACAAATATTTTGTTGACTTTATAAGCTCACTGCCAGCAGGTAGAATATGAAGATATTTTGCAAGCTGATGAGTCAGGGATCATATAACAGTACACCCCAACATCATCAAAGTATGCATAAGTCCACAACTACCTTAAAATATTCTGGCATAATTCATTCATCAAAGGAAATGATCAAATACTGTACATCAAATATATAAAAGTAGTAAAATGAGCAAGACTAACAGACTTCGCTATAACCATAAGTTTCTGACCAGCATGAAACGTTCTAAGCACATCTAGTTTAATGTTAAGAGTGATGGCCTCATGTCCTGTTCTTCCCTGAGTGTCTTTAACATTCCTTCCAGACATACTGTGCTGCCTAGCTTACTATGGTTGTGGTAAATAATGGGGCAGCAGTATACACAAATTAATGTACTTTGCCAGTTAGTGGAATATGAATAGAATAGTCTCATGTCATGGCATCACTCAAATATGCATAAGTACCAGTACATAGATACTTCAAAGTATGACGATATATTTTACTGCTTAAAGAAAATATTCCTTCAGACATTAAAGACAAAAAGGTATATTTTTCTTTCAGATTTGTTGCAGGTCAAAGCAAACATGTTGAAAGTCGATACAATGCACCTTAATTCTAAAATGTTGCAAGACTGAAATGATGCAAATCAAACTGTTGAAGTCGAGGTGTTGATGTTACATTGGTTGATCTTACCTCCCTAGGTCCCTTTCCATGGCAGTTCCTACAGGTTTAATGAAGCTAATCATGCCCACTGGGCAGGACAAAAAATCAAGAAGTGATGCAATATAGTGTGTCTGTCTATGCTAGATAAGTAAAAGACAACTGAGGAGGAAATATTTAGTGTCTTCATCATAAAAAAAAAAGTATTCTGGAAAGGATGGGCCTAGTGATAAGTTCAATCAATTTTTGTACTGCGTATAAAACGTGACTTTTGCAGATTGGTGTTGCCAAGGATTTAAGTTGTGGACCATCTTCCATTTTCTATCTCAGTGTTTTGTGTAATATGCAGTCCCACTATTTGGAGGCAGAGTTTAAAAATTTTCAAATTAAACACTATCATCACGAAAATGCTCTTTTGTCACTACATGTATTATCATATTGGCCTCTTATCTATAAGGAAAGAGTTTGTCTGACTTCTACTTTCATTGCCGCTTAATAATGAAAATTCTGTATTGGATATCATTAGTATGGAGAAAAATTCATCCTTACTCCGTATCAATCATTCTCCATCATAAATTGTTGAAAATTTAATTTTTCTTTGTTCTCAAATTTTCTCACTTTGTGGCTCACAGAATGTAGACAAGTTTCTCTAATGTGGAAAATTTAGTTTCTTTGGCTGTTTATACGAGATGTTGAATGACTGACACCTACAACTTTTCCTGAGATTTTCTTGTGATTACAAAAATTGTCATACGTTTTAAACTATCATATAAATAAAATTTCATACTGAGTAATACAGAAATTAAGTAAATGCATTCCAGAGGATGAGTGATTGTCCTGCATTAGGGCCCTGAAATTTGATTTAGATGGCTCTTCAAGTGAATCGTAAAACAATATGCTGTAACCTAATCTTATGGAAGAACCTATCACACTGAATGAGTTACTCTCATTTCCTAACTTGTATGTGAATGTGACAACTAATCTAACATAAAAAGAAAAAACATGCCCTACCCTAAATAAACAGCAGGTCAATGAGGTCTGCCAGAGTCTGAATCATCCTTGAGAATCTACGCATATCAAAGTCTTCCTGTGCTTCGACAAGGTATGTCCTTTTACTCTTCCTCAGTGATCGACAGACCCCCTGTTTCTTCTTCCTTCTTTACTATTCTCCTGCATCCTCCAAAACATATTCTTCTAAAAATCTGGGTGTCATAGATAATGGCATTGGAATACATCCTTTAAATGTTCTTCCTTTTCTAATAAGAGCAAATCCTCTAAGTGCTCTTCCTAATATGAGCATATCCTTCAAACATTCTTCTTTTTGTAACATTCTCAATTATTTTATCATAAGCTGCATCTAATATCTCTATGGTGGAATTATCTGGTAATTATCTGGTGTTTTGTTATTTTCATTTAAATGAGTATCACTGCATTGGAATGAAGTTGTTTTCCTTTCTCAATGAATTCCTCATTCTCTGTTGCTCCTTACTTTCAATTCCATTTCAGGCACTTGCTGAAATTGGGTAACTGCAAACAGAAAATATATTCTGACTACTAGAAGGGATTTCCCCTTTGTTAATGAAATAGCAAGGTTCCTCCCCTCTCCCTCTTTCCTTTTTTTTTCCTTTTATTTTTAGGCTATAAAAACTTTATGAACTCTCAGCTACCCAGTGCTAGTCTACTGTATAAATGTTGTTCGATCAAATTCCATTTGTTTTAAAGGGTTATTTGCTAAGTCAGGAGCATGTCAACTCAACTGATTATACCCGTGCCAAGCCTTAAATCTCCAAGGACATGATTGAGGACATATTTGGCATGTATTTAAAAACAGTGAATTTAGTGTGAAAGATAACACTCTCTCCTTGGATAGAAGTAACTTTTCTTCCTCTGTAAGAGTATACTGTATGTATGTAATCATTTATCTATTTACATACTTTATCTCTAAAGATAACTCAAGAACTAAATTTCTCAGTGTATCTATATTCAAAGTACCAATACAATTCATAAATACAAAAAACTGTAAAATATAAAAAGTTTACAACTGTACATATCATTGGCACATGAACAATAAAAGGAAGATATCTACATTTCATAACAGCATAGTAGTTCAAAATAACTATATCTGCAAGACCATATATTCTGAAAGTTATATCACACCTGCAGAGACTATATACTCTGAAATTTATATATCAGACTCACCATAAACAACACAGGGGAGTTTTATAACAGTTTTCATGATCATTCATATCAATATCAGTTATAAAGATGCTTGGTAAATCTTACCAAAGGATGGAAGCTTTTGTTTTATGAAAGCTCCATCACAAATGTTTCCATCTTTAGAGATTCTAATTGGATTTACTAATGAAGCTGTGTAAAGAAAGATATTTCATAAGTAAAATGCATTTGTACCAAGTCAAGGTTCTTGAACTGTCACTCCTCTGCAGAGCCATCATGCAGGGAGGATCCTGCATTGTACTGTACCTGTACTACATCACCACCAACATTAATCAAACATTGACCCTGGAAAAATACAAAAATAACTATTGTTAACACACTGTAATTAAGAACATTCAAAAGACCTCATTCAGAGGTATGTTTTTAATCACAAAGCAAAGTGTATGTTATACATCAGAATATTACAGAAAAGTGTTGTATGAATCTCCACCATGTTAATAAAAAATTGGGCTCATCTTAAGAGACTTTTCTGACTCTACACAAGGTGAACAAAAAGAGAGAAGAGTAAGACATAACTTGATCATACCACTCACAGTTTTAAACCATTTTGATGATGTCAACATAAGTCTTTGAAAAATGTAAAGGCAGAACATCCACAGGCCATAACATAGTGTTAAGTTAAAAAAAACTTACCATAAAAGATGTATTAGAATGATGTATAATTGGAACAGAATGAGGAAATTATGAATCCTAACAGGATACAAAAGTCTCAAAACAAGTTTAATAATACAGAAAGATCAACATTGTTCCTGCATCACACAAATACGTATGTAATTACACTGGTTCTTTTAATCCATGTCCAATATTCACTTGACCACAAAAGTATAAAAATTTTTTACGTGTAATCAAGAACAGTGGCCCTATCGCCATTCATGATCACTGTCTAGGTAAATTCTTAGTTCAACCTATCTATCTATCTACATGTCTGACATCTGTTTCCTTCAGAACTCCTTCAAAAAGATTGCCACAGCAACATAGTTGCCATAACTAGTGAACTCCAGTGCCGCTTCTTAGCATTTAGTGCCTTATCCTTATCAGGCCACTGTTTTCAGAGACTCCTACCTAATGTTCCTACTAACTGCTTCTACCTAATGTTCATACCTACTACATCTACCTAATGTTTCTACCTAATACTCCTACCTACATGTTTCTACCTACTATTTCTATCTATTGTTCCTCCCATTTTGCCAAAAGGCAGGGCTAGCACAGTGCTTACCACAGGGAAATCGAGTTCCAAAAAATGAGTTGTGTGAGTTAGGTATTGTTAAGTGTTATGTGTTACAAGGAGAGATTGTATGTTTGTGAATAGAATGCCAGTAGTCCATGTGTGGGTTAGACTGAAAGATAAGACAGCTACCTGGATCAGAGGAGTGCAACTTGACAACCATTGAAGTGCTGGCTCACAATGCAGTTGTCACTAACCCAGGCTGGAAGTACGGGAAATATACCTCCCTGGCCATTGGCTGCCCACCAACTACTACCAATTACTTCAGATGGAAAACATATGGAGAACAAATGTCTACCATACTGACAAAATCCACCACATATGGCATGAACCTAGAAATTCCTTGATTAACAAAAGTATATATGCAGTGAAGTGAGCATGGTGTTTTTTCAGCTTGACCTGTTAATGTCAAAAAAGGAAGTTTTGAACACGAAAAACTTTTCCCTCCCACCTGGGCAGAGTCCTGTGAGCTTTGAGGAAATCTCTAAAATCCATGGAGGTTAGAAACCTCGAACCTCCTACCTTCTGATGAGGTAAATGTCTCATCTCAAGCTCAGTCTGGGTTTACCCTTCTGCCAATCTGTAGTTCCCACTCAGTTATGATATCATCAACCTACTGGCTACTGCAACAGTCATGCTGCCCACCTCATAATTCTCACAACACGGACATCATCCCATTGGTAGTTACCATCAAGTAAAAGTAAAGTTTTCTGAAGGGAGGAAAAGGTACATGGCAAGAGAGAAGAGCCTGGAAAATTGCTTGAGTGACACTAACTCAGAAAGTTTTTAATTCTTCAAAACTCAACTTTCTCTCCAGTGTTAGTTTGTTCTGGGAGCTTTGAGAGCATACAAGCATGGAGGAGGGTTAAAGGAAAACTTCCTGCACAACATCAATGATCCTCTACCTTGAAAGTGGCATGCCAAATGTCACTCAGATTAGGTTCCTTGATGTCTAGAGGGTACTTTTTAGATAAAGTGTTAGCTGAATACCATAGGCCTCTCTTGTTAACTATTCCAGGGTTCTTCAGAAAGGCCAAAATGGAGGCTACCTTCCAAACATCAAGGGCTCTAACAAAGGGCAGGTTGGTGTCAGTGTAAGATGTTCTTCACTGAGAGGGACTTCCAGCCTCATGAATGAACAAAACGAAGTATCTCTTGATAGATTCTGACCCCAATGAAGTCTCTCTGAGATTAACTGGACATAAGGCATGAAGTTCTCTTAGAGAAGCCCTCCTTGGCACAATCAAAAGAGGATGTTTGTCAAGAACCTAAGATTCGAATGATCTTAAGACATGTCATTGTAGAGAATAAGGTTCTTACATCTAGGCATTTCATGCATTTCCTTGACTTCTCTCCTCAGTGCCAAGGCCATATAAATATATATGTATAAATGAATTTCTCAGCTGTAGATGATAATATGCTCAACTGCTAGAAAACTTCTCTATCTGTCACAAATCCAGGACCATAGACAGTTCCTCCTTACACTGCAATGGGGAGGCAGCAGGGCTCCTCAAGAATGGTTTGAAAAGACTACCCTAAAGGTAAAAATCAGTGGTTCCTGAAAAGTAACCATACAGGGGACAACATCATTACTAGCTCTGTTTTTATTGTGAAAAAGGCTATAAAAGAACTCTAAAGAGAGAGAGAGTTTCTGTAATTACAGAGAAATCTTGGTCTTCAGGGAACAATTGAAAAGGTTTCCAAACTGACAAGCACTGTCCTTGTGCAGAAATATGAACATTATGAAGGTCATTTGTTACAAGATCTAGTTTCAGACTGTAAAAGCGCATGAGGAAATTCATATATGTATGCATATTCCAAAATGAAACACTTCAGAATTAAGCTCCTGACCTCCAGGTTAAGGTGATCCAAGAAAACTTGAAGAATCATGATTTTTTGAAGTGAGGAACTTCAGTTCCTAATGTCAAAAAAAACCTCTCCCACTTTCAGGGTACTAGTATCACCAAACCCTAAAACTGTAGTTGAGCAAACTCATCCTAGGGAATTTACTGGGAGGTATGGTAAATTTGGTTCAAACAGTTCCAATCCATGATCAGGGCATTCACTGCTACTGCCCCATGTCAAATGCTGAGTCAGGGCAATCACTTTGGTAGCAAAAAGATCCACCTGAGAAGGCTCCCTCACTGAAAGGCTCTAACGATGTATCTCTCCCTATAAAAATTTTTGTATCATGAAAACTGACCTTGATAGGGCATAAGCCCATGTACTGCAAACTCCTTTTCAACAGGAAGTCTGGAGAAACAGACTTGTACTTTTCAATTAGTTCTAATACGGAAATTGATCTGCCAAAGCCTCATACATGAAGGACAGTAAAAGCCCTATTATCCATAATTTGAAAACAAAGCTTCAGTAAAGGTTGGCATGTGAAGTAATCATGGGTCCTGGGTGCAGCGCATCATGTTCCCACCAGTGGTTCATTCTCACAGTTACCACCATTGTGTGCAGATCTGTGTTACTTGTGCAATTTGGGTATATGTAATAATGTGATTTTCCTGCAACCCACTGTGTTTGTTTCTATGTCATCCAAACATCCAGCAACATCTTCTCCTACCCTAGAATCAACAGTTAAACACAAAAGAACCTCTCTGATCTTAGAAACAAGGCTAGAAATCTTATAACATGCTAATGCTGGTGAGGGAGCATCAACATGGTAGAGAGTACTCCAAAACTTCAATGAGGGTTGGCGTGTGAAGTAAGAGTCAGTCTTGAGCACAGTGCACCATGTTCCCACCAGTGGATCAGTCTTGCAGTTACAACTGAATTGTGTGTAGATCTGTGCTATTTGTATGACTTCGGTATATCTTACAGTGTTATTTTCCTGCAACCTACTGTATATGTGTTTGTTAATATGGCATTCAAATGTCCAGGAACATCTTCTCCTACCCCAGAACCAGCAGTTAAATGGAAGAGAACCTCTCTGACCTTAGATACAAAGCAAGAAATCTTATGATGCACTGATGCTGGTAAGTGAGAGTTAGAGCTTGGGTGTGCTTACATGGGTGAATCTAAATCTGCAACATAATGAGGAGTGCAGAGTAAATCCAAAATGCTGTGGTTCACTCTACTCCATCATCTGCCAAGGTGACCACAAGAGTTAGAACTCCACAAATGGAAAATATGGAGAAAATGCTCTTGTTATACTTTATATAAAGCATGGGACAAAGAAGAAAGACAACCTTAGTAATCTTCAGCTCAGGTCTAAAGCTCTGAAGATTATGAGCATACATGTAAAGGAGACAATGTAGCTGAGTTAGAGCCATTTCAAACAAGTAAAGGATGGCTAGGTAAAATTATTCATCATAAGAAGCTACATAATGTGAAGGTAAAGGAAGAATTTGCCAGAGATGGCCAAGAAGCTGATGCACACATCCATTTTCTTTGTGCAAGGTTTTTACAAAACATATCCCCTACACAAAATGAGGATAAGTATATTACAATTTCTGAATTATAGGGGATAAAGAATACTTCCCCTGTATTCTCCGTGTGTTGTAGAAGGCGACTAAAGGGGGAGGAAGCAGGGGGCCGAAAACCCTCCCCTCCCTGTATTTCAATTTCTAAAAGGGGAAACAGAAGAAGGAGTCAAGCTGGGAGTGCTCATCCTCCTCAAAGGCTCAGATTGGGGTGTCTGAATGTGTGTGGAAGTAATCAAGATGAGAAGAAAAGAGAGATAGGTAGTATGTTTGAGGAAAGAAACCTGGATGTTCTGACTCTGAATGAAATGAAGCTCAAGGGTAAAGGGAAAGAATGGTTTGGAAAAGTCTTAGGAGTAAAGTCAGGGGTTAGTGAGAGGACAAGAAATACTTAGAAAAACAGTTGGATTTGTATGTGGCATTTATGGATCTGGAGAAGGCATATAATAGGATTGATAGATTTGCTTTGTGGAAGGTCTTAAGAGTATATGGTGTGGGAGTTAAGTTGCTGGAAGCAGTCAAAAGTATTTACCAAGGATGTAAGGCATGTGCACAAGCAGGAAGAGAGGAGAGTGGTTGGTTCTCAGCGAATTTTGGTCTGTGGCAAGGGTGTGTGATGTCACCATGGTTGTTAAATTTGCATATGGATGGGGTGGGAAGGGAGGTAAATGCAAGAGTTTTGGAGACAGGGGCAAGTATGCAGTCTGTTAGGGATGAGACGGCCTGGGAAGTGAGTTAGTTGTTGTTCGCTGATGATACAGCTTTAGTGGCTGATTCTGGTGGGAAATTGCAGAAGTTGGTGACTGAGTTTGGAAAAGTAGGTGAACGGAGAAAGTTAAGAATAAATGTGAATAAGAGCAAGGTTATTAAGTTCAATAAGGTTGAGGGACAAGTAAAGTGGGATGTAAGTTTGAATGGAGAAAAATTGGAGGAGGTGAAGTGTTTTAGATATCTGGAAGTGGACTTAGCAGTGAATGGAACCTTGGAAGTGGAAGTGAGTCACAGGGTGGGGGAGGGAGCGAATGTTCTCGAAGCATTGAAGAATATTTGGAAGGAGAAAATGTTATCTTGGAAAGCACAAATGGGTATGTTTGAAGGAATAGTAGTTCCAATAGTGTTATATGGTTGCAAGGCATGGGCTATGGAGAGGGTTGTATGGCAATGAAATGTTTAAGGACAATATGTGGTGTGCGGTGATTTGATCGAGTAAATAATGAAAGGGTTAGAGAGATGTGGGGAAATAAAGAGATTGTGGTTGAGAGAGCAGAACAGGGTGTTGAAATGGTTTGGACATATGGAGAGAATAAGTGAGGAATGGTTGACAAAGAGGATATATGTGTCAGAGGTGGAGGGAACAAGAAGTGGAAACCAAATTGGAGGTGGAAGGACGGAGGGAAAAAGATTTTGAGCAATCAGGGCCTAAACTTACAGGAGGGTGAGAGGCATGCAAGGAATAGATAACGTTCTCTCTTTCCACACATTCTTCAATGCTCGCATAACCTTCATTCCCTCATCCACCCTAAGACTTACTTCCGCTTCCATTGTTCCATTTGCTGCCATGTCCACTTCCAAGTATCTAACCTACTTTACTTCCTCCAGTTTTTCACTGTTCAGACTTACATCCCAAATAACCTATCCTTCAGCTCTGCTAAAATAATAACCTTGCTTTTATTCACATTTACTGTCAACCTCCTCCTTACACACACTCTTCCAAACATCGTCATTAACATTTGCAATTTCACATTTGAACCTGCCACCAATACTATATCGTCATAAAACAAGAACTGACTCACTTCTCAGGTCTTCTCATCCCCTGCATATGGCATATTGCTCTGTCTCCAAGACTCTTGCATTTACCTCACTCACCATCCCATCCATAAACAAATTAAATAACCATGATGATATCACACATCCCTGCCACAGGCCAACCTTTGCTTGGAACCATTCATTCTCCTCTCTTCCTGCTTGTACACATGCCTTTCACCCTTAATAAAAATAAGAACTGACTCACTTCCCAGGTCTTCTCATCCCCTGCATATGGCATATTTGCTCTGTCTCCAAGACTCTGGCATTTACCTCACTCACTCATTCACTTTGCTTGGAACCATTCATTCTCCTCTGTTCATACTTGTACACATGTCTTTCACCCTTGATAAAAACTTCTCAATGCTTCTAGCAGCTTTTCTCCCAACCTGTTTATTTTCAAGACCTTACACAAGGAATTTCTATCAACTCTGTCATATGCTTTCTCCAGATCCATAAATGCCCCATACAAATCCATCCATTTCCCTAATTAATTCTCACACACATTCTTCACTGCAAACACCTAATCCACACATCCTCTACCACGTCTGGAATGACACAAATTACCAGGTACACTCAACAAACTTATACCTCTGTAGCTTGAAGACTCACCTTTATCCCCCTTGCCTTTATACAATGGCACTATACATGCATTCAACCAATCTTTAGACACTGCACCATAATCCATGATAAATAAACATGGGACCAATAATTCCTTTTATGTGACATGTAAGGCTTCATTTCTCTTTCTAAGAAAACTTGTACATCCATGACCTTCTGAAGATTGAAAACCCCATTCAAGACTCAAGACATTCATTCAAACCATCAAGGAATTTGGAGACAAGCTTTTTAAACTTCCTTCTATCTGTCTACCATGCTAGAGAGATGCAATATGGAAAACATCAATCAAGTATAAAAATATGAATATACATATATTTTTTCATACTTGATCGCTGTTCCCTGTGTCAGCGAGAGAGTGCCAGGAAACAGATAAAGAAAGACCCATCCACTCATATACACATATATACATACACACCCATATACATATACATATCAACATATACATACACATACACAGCCATATACATATATACACGTGCATATACTCGCGCGCCTTCATCCATTACCACCCCACAGGAAACAGTATCGCTACCACCTGCATCAATGAGGTTGCACCAAGAAAACAGACAAGAAAGGCCGAATTCAT
Source organism: Panulirus ornatus (assembly GCF_036320965.1). Taxonomy (NCBI): domain Eukaryota; kingdom Metazoa; phylum Arthropoda; class Malacostraca; order Decapoda; family Palinuridae; genus Panulirus; species Panulirus ornatus. The sequence continues at coordinate 14,820,629 of NC_092231.1, read as the reverse complement.
TCACACGCAGTCTCTAGCTGTCATGCGTAATGCATCGACACAACTCCCTATCCACATCCAGGCCCCCACGGACCTTTACATGGTTTACTCCAGACGTTTCACATGCCCTGGTTCAGTCCACTGACAGCACGTTGACCCTAGTATACCACATCATTCCAATTCACTCTATTCCTTGCATGCTTCTCACCCTCCTGCATGTTCAGACCCCGATTACAAAAAATCTTTTTCACTCCATCCTTCCACCTCCAATTTGGTCTCCCACTTCTTGTCCCCCCAATCTCTGGCACATATATCCTCTCTGTCGACCTTTCCTCACTCACTGTCTTCATATGTCCAAACCATTTCAACACACCCTCTTCTGCTCTCTCAACCACACTTTTTTTATTACCACACATTTCTCTTACCCTTTCATAACTTACTCAATCAAACCACCTCACACCACATATTGTCCTCAAACATTTAATTTCCAATACATCCACCCTCCTCCGTACAGCCCTATCTATAGCCCATGCCTCGCAGACATATATAATATTGTTGGAACTACTATTCCTTCAAATATACCCATTTTTGCTCCCTAAGATAACGTTTTCTCTTACCACACATTCTTCATCGCTCCCAGAACCTTCGCCCTCTAAGCTACCCTGTGACTCACTTCCGCTTCCATGCTTCCATTCACTTCCTACAATTTTTCTCCATTCAAACTTACATCCCAACTAATGTGTCCCTCAACCCTGCTGAACCTAATAACCGTCCTCTTATTCACATTTACTTTCAATTTTCTCCTTTCATACATTATTCCAAACTCAGTCGCCAACTTCTGCAGTTTCTCATGCAAATCAGCCACCAGTGAACAACAATTCACCCACTTCACAGATCCTCTCATCCCCAACAGACTAAATCTCTGCCCCTCTCCAAAACTCTTGTATTTACTTCCCTAAACACCCTATACATAAACAAATTAAACAACCATGGTGACATCACACCCCTTGCCGCAGACCAACCTTCACTGGGAACTAATCACTCTCCCTCTTCCTACTCAAATACATGCCTTACACCCTTGATAACTACTTTTCACTGCTCCTAGCAGCTTACCTCCCACTCCATTTTTCCTTAAGACCTTCCACAAAGCTTCATTTTTCCTTAAGACCTTCCTTAAAGCATCTCTATCAATCCTATCATATGCCTTCTCCAAATCCATAAATGCTACATACAAATCAATTTGTTTTTCTAAGTATTTCTCATATTTATTCTTCAAAGTAAAAACCTGATCCACACATCCTCTCCCACCTCTGAAACCACACTGCTCCTCCCAGATCTGATACTCTGTACATGCCTTCACCATCTCAATCAATACCCTTCCATACAATATTCCAGGTATACTTAACAAACTTATGCTTCTGTAGTTTGAACACACATTTATCTCCTGTGCCTTTGTGCAACGGCACTATAAATGTGTTCTACCAATCCTCTGGCACTTCAACTGCATTACCATCCACTCCCACCACCTTGCTGGGTTTCATCTTCTGTAAAGCTTTCACCACCTCTTCTCTCTTCACCAAACCACTCTCCTTGACTCTCTCACTTCACATGCCACACTGATCAAAACAACTTATATCTGCCACTCTATCATCAAACATATTCAACAATCCTTCAAAATACTCACTCCATCTCCTCACTCCATCACTAACTGTTATCACTTCCCTGCTTGCCCCCTTCACCAATGTCCCCATTTGTTCTCTTGTCTTTTGCACATCATTTATATCCTTCCAAAACATCTGTTTATTCTCCCTAAAGTTTAATGATACTCTGAACCCAACTCTCATTTGCCCTCCTTTTCAAACGTTGCAGCTTCTTCTTGACCTCCTGCTGCTTCCTCTTAAAAATCTTCCAATCATTTGCCTTCCCTCCTTGTAAGTACTGCCCAAACCTATCTTTCTCTTTCATTTATAATTTTACTTCATCCCACCACTCACTACACTTTCCATTCTGCCCATCTCCCACCCTTCTCATACCACATGCATCCCTTACACATGCCATCATTGCTTCCCTAAATACAACCCATTCCTCACCCACTCCCCTCACTTCATTTACTCTCACCTTTTGCCATTCTACACTCAATCATTCCAGGTATTTCTTCACACAAGTCTCCTTTACAAGCTCACTTACTCCCACCACTCTTTTCTCCCCTATATTTTCTCCTCTTATTTGAAAACCTCCACAAATCTTCTTCACCTTCACAAGATAGTGATCAGACATCCCACCAACTGCCCCTCTCAGCACATCTACATCCAAGTCTCTCTTTTACACGTCTATCAATTAATACATAATCTAATAATGCCCTTTGACGATTTCTCCTACTAAAATACATATACTTGTGTATATCTCTCTTTTTAAATCAGGTATTCCCAATCACAAGTCTTTTTACAGCACACAAATCCACAATGTCTTCACCATTTCCAATTACAACACTGAATACCTCAAGTGCAACATTTATACTCTCAACTGCCACATTACTCACCTTTGCATTTAAATCATCCATCACTAATACCCCATCTCATGCACCAAAACTAGTGACATACTCACTCAGCTGCTCCCAAAACACTTGCCTCTCATGAACTTTCCTCTCATAACCAGATGCATAACCATCTCTCACCATCCACTTTCAGTTTTACCCACATCAATCTAGAATTTACTTCCTTAACTCTATCACTCACTCCCACAACTCCTGCTTCAGGAGTAGTGCTACTCCTTCCTTAGCTCTTGTCCTCTCACCAACCCCTGATTTTACTCTTCCCCTTTACCTTTGAGCTTAGTTTCACTCAGAGCCAGGACATCCAGGTTTCTTTCTTAAAACATACTATCTATCTCTCCTTTCTTCTCATCTTGGTTACATCCACACACATTCAGACACCCCAATCTGAGCCTTCAAGGAGGATGAACACTCCCTGACTGACTCCTTCTTCTGTTTCCACTTTTAAAAGTTGAAACACAAGAAGGAGAGAGTTTTCAGGTCCCCCCATCCACAGTTGCCTTCTTTGACATGCAGGTAATGTGGGCGAAGAATGACCCATCCATTCAAATACACATACATATAAATAAATGCCCATACATGCACATATACATACATATACATATATACATATGTACATATTCATACTTACTAGCCTTCATCCATTCCTGGCACTGCCCCATCCCACAGGTAACAGCATCACTACCCCCGGCTTCATATACATATATATTTACTCATTTATTTATTTTGCTTTGTCGCTGTCTCCCGCGTTAGCAAGGTAACGCAAGGAAACAGACAAAAGAATGGCCCAACCCACCCACATACACATGTATATACATACATGTCCACACACAGCACATATACATACCTATACATCTCAATGTATACATATATATACACACACAGACATATATATATATATATATATATATATATATATATATATATATATATATATATATATATATATATATATATATATATTTTTTTTTTGCTTTGTCGCTGTCTCCCACGTTTGCGAGGTAGCGCAAGGAAACAGACGAAAGAAATGGCCCAACCCACCCCCATACACATGTATATACATACGTCCACACACGCAAATATACATACCTACACAGCTTTCCATGGTTTACCCTAGACGCTTCACATGCCTTGATTCAATCCACTGACAGCACGTCAACCCCGGTATACCACATCGCTCCAATTCACTCTATTCCTTGCCCTCCTTTCACCCTCCTGCATGTTCAGGCCCCGATCACACAAAATCTTTTTCACTCCATCTTTCCACCTCCAATTTGGTCTCCCTCTTCTCCTCGTTCCCTCCACCTCCGACACATATATCCTCTTGGTCAATCTTTCCTCACTCATTCTCTCCATGTGACCAAACCATTTCAAAACACCCTCTTCTGCTCTCTCAACCACGCTCTTTTTACTTCCACACATCTCTCTTACCCTTACGTTACTTACTCGATCAAACCACCTCACACCACACATTGTCCTCAAACATCTCATTTCCAGCACATCCATCCTCCTGCACACAACTCTATCCATAGTCCACGCCTCGCAACCATACAACATTGTTGGAACCACTATTCCTTCAAACATACCCATTTTTGCTTTCCGAGATAATGTTCTCGACTTCCACACATTCTTCAAGGCTCCCAGAATTTTCGCCCCCTCCCCCACCCTATCATCCACTTCCGCTTCCATGTTTCCATCCGCAGCCAGATCCACTCCCAGATATCTAAAACACTTCACTTCCTCCAGTTTTTCTCCATTCAAACTCACCTCCCAATTGACTTGACCCTCAACCCTACTGTACCTAATAACCTTGCTCTTATTCACATTTACTCTTAACTTTCTTCTTTCACACACTTTACCAAACTCAGTCACCAGCTTCTGCAGTTTCTCACATGAATCAGCCACCAGTGCTGTATCATCAGCGAACAACAACTGACTCATTTATTTATTTATTTATTCATTATACTTTGTCACTGTCTCCCAAGTTAGCGAGGTAGCGCAAGGAAACAGACAAAAGAATGGCCCAACCCACCCACATACACATGTATATACATGAACGCCCACACACGCACATACACATACCTACATACTTCAACATATACATACATACACAGACATATACATATATCCACATACACATATTCATACATGCTGCCTTCATCCATTCCCTCCGCCACCCCGCCACACATGAAATGAACCCCCCCCGCATGTGCGCAAGGTAGCGCCAGGAAAGGACAACAAAGGCCACATTTGTCCACTCTCAGACTCTAGCTGTCATGTGTAATGCACCGAAACCACAGCTCCCTTTCCACATCCAGGCCCCACAAAACTTTCCATGGTTCACCCCTGATGCTTCACATGCCCTTGTTCGATCCACTGACAGGACGTCGACCCTGGTATATCACATCATTCCAATTCACTCTATTCCTTGCATGCCTTTCACCCTCCAGTATGTTGAGGCCCTGATCACTCAAAATCTTTTTCACTCCATCCTTCCACCTCCAATTTGGTCTCCCACTTCTCATTCCCTCCATCTCTGACACACATATATCCTCTTTGTCAATCTTTCCCCACTCATTCGCTCTATGCGACCAAACCATTTCAATACACCCTCTTCTGCTCTCTCAACCACACTCCTTTTATTCCCACACATCTCTCTTACCCTTTCATTACTTACTCTATCAAACCACCTCACACCACATATTGTCCTCAAACATTTCATTTCCAACACATCCACCATCCTCCGCACAACCCTATCTATAGCCCATGCCTCGCAACCATATAACATTGTTGGAACCACTATTCCTTCAAACATACCCAATTTTGCTCTACGAGATAACGTTCTCGCCTTCCACACATTCTTCAACCCTCCCACAACCTTTGCCCCCTTACCTGTGACTCACTTCCACTTCCATGGTTCCACCCGCTGCTAAATCCACTACCAGATATCTAAAATACTTCACTTCCTCCAGTTCAAACTTACCTCCCAATTAATTTGTCCCTCAACCCTACTGAACCTAATAACCTTGTTCTTATTCACACTTACTCTCAACTTTCACACAATTTACCATGAAATGTTGAAATGCACATGTATGTATATGTGCATGTGTGGACGTTTATGTATATACATCAGGCCATTTCTCATCTGTTTCCTTGCACTACCTCATTAACGTGGGATATTTCAGTTCAGTATTATAATATAAATATATATATATAGGAGAAAGAATACTTCCCACGTATTCCCTGCGTGTCGTAGAAGGCGACTAAAAGGGAAGGGAGCAGGAGGCTGGAAATCCTCCCCTCTCTTTTTTTTTTTTTTTTCCCCCAAAAGAAGGGACAGAGAAGGGGGCCAGGTGAGGATATTCCCTCTGGGGTTCAGTCCTCTGTTCTTAACGCAACCTCGCTAATGCGGGACATGGCGAATAGTATGAAAAAAAAATATATAGGAATATATATATATATATATATATTCTTTTTTTTTTTTTTTTGCTTTGTCGCTGTCTCCCGCGTTTGCGAGGTAGCGCAAGGAAACAGATGAAAGAAATGGCCCAACCCACCCCCATACACATGTATGTACATACACGTCCACACACGCAAATATACATACCTACACAGCTTTCCATGGTTTACCCCAGACGCTTCACATGCCCTGATTCAATCCACTGACAGCACGTCAACCCCGGTATACCACATCGATCCAATTCACTCTATTCCTTGCCCTCCTTTCACCCTCCTGCATGTTCAGGCCCCGATCACACAAAATCTTTTTCACTCCATCTTTCCATCCCCAATTTGGTCTCCCACTTCTCCTCGTTCCCTCCACCTCCGACACATATATCCTCTTGGTCAATCTTTCCTCACTCATTCTCTCCATGTGCCCAAACCATTTCAAAACACCCTCTTCTGCTCTCTCAACCACGCTCTTTTTATTTCCAAACATCTCTCTTACCCTTACGTTACTTACTCGATCAAACCACCTCACACCACACATTGTCCTCAAACATCTCATTTCCAGCACATCCACCCTCCTGTGCACAACTCTATCCATAGCCCAAGCCTCGCAACCATACAACATTGTTGGAACCACTATTCCTTCAAACATACCCATTTTTGCTTTCCGAGATAATGTTCTCGACTTCCACACATTCTTCAAGGCTCCCAGGATTTTCGCCCCCACCCCCACCCTACGATCCACTTCCACTTCCATGGTTCCATCCGCTGCCAGATCCACTCTCAGATATCTAAAACACTTTACTTCCTCCAGTTTTTCTCCATTCAAACTTACCTCCCAATTGACTTGACCCTCAACCCTACTGTACCTAATAACCTTGCTCTTATTCACATTTACTCTTAACTTTCTTCTTTCACACACTTTACCAAACTCAGTCACCAGCTTCTGCAGTTTCTCACATGAATCAGCCACCAGCGCTGTATCATCAGCGAACAACAACTGACTCACTTCCCAAGCTCTCTCATCCCCAACAGACTTCATACTTGCCCCTCTTTCCAAAACTCTTGCATTTACCTCCCTAACAACCCCATCCATAAACAAATTAAACAACCATGGAGACATCACACACCCCTGCCGCAAACCTACATTCACTGAGAACCAATCACTTTCCTCTCTTCCTACACGTACACATGCCTTACATCCTCGATAAAAACTTTTCACTACTTCTAACAACTTGCCTCCCACACCATATATTCTTAATACCTTCCACAGAGCATCTCTATCAACTCTATCATATGCCTTCTCCAGATCCATAAATGCTACATACAAATCCATTTGCTTTTCTAAGTATTTCTCACATACATTCTTCAAAGCAAACACCTGATCCACACATCCTCTACAACTTCTGAAACCACACTGCTCTTCCCCAATCTGATGCTCTGTGCATGCCTTCACCCTCTCAATCAATACCCTCCCATATAATTTACCAGGAATACTCAACAAACTTATACCTCTGAAATTTGAGCACTCACTCCTATCCCCTTTGCCTTTGTACAATAGCACTATGCACGCATTCCGCCAATCCTCAGGCACCTCACCATGAGTCATACGTACATTAAATAACCTTACCAACCAGTCAATAATACAGTCACCCCCTTTTTTAATAAATTCCACTGCAATACCATCCAAACCTGCTGCCTTGCCGGCTTTCATCTTCCGCAAAGCTTTTACTACCTCTTCTCTGTTTACCAAATCATTTTCCCTAACCCTCTCACTTTGCACACCACCTCGACCAAAACACCCTATATCTGCCACTCTATCATCAAACACATTCAACAAACCTTCAAAATACTCACTCCATCTCCTTCTCACATCACCACTACTTGTTATCACCACCCCATTTGCGCCCTTCACTGAAGTTCCCATTTGCTCCCTTGTCTCACGCACTTTATTTACCTCCCTCCAGAACATCTTTTTATTCTCCCTAAAACTTAATGATACTCTCTCACCCCAACTCTCATTTGCCCTCTTTTTCACCTCCTGCACCTTTCTCTTGACCTCCTGTCTCTTTCTTTGATACATCTCCCACTCAATTGCATTTTTTCCCTGCAAAAATCGTCCAAATGCCTCTCTCTTCTCTTTCACTAATAATCTTACTTCTTCATCCCACCACTCACTACCCTTTCTAATCAACCCACCTCCCACTCTTCTCATGCCACAAGCACCTTTTGCGCAATCCATCACTGATTCCCTAAATACATCCCATTCCTCCCCCACTCCCCTTACTTCCATTGTTCTCATCTTTTTCCATTCTGTACTCAGTCTCTCCTGGTACTTCCTCACACAAGTCTCCTTCCCAAGCTCACTTACTCTCACCACCCTCTTCACCCCAACATTCACTCTTCTTTTCTGAAAACCCATACAAATCTTCACCTTAGCCTCCACAAGATAATGATCAGACATCCCTCCAGTTGCACCTCTCAGCACATTTTTTCATACTACTCGCCATTTCCCGCGATAGCGAGGTAGCGATAAGAACAGAGGACTGGGCCTTTGAGGGAATATCCTCACCTGGCCCCCTTCTCTGTTCCTTCTTTTGGAAAATTAAGAAAAAAACGAGAGGGGAAGTTTTCCAGCCCCCCGCTCCCTTCCCTTTTAGTCACCTTCTACAACATGCAGGGAATACGTGGGAAGTATTCTTTCTCCCCTATCCTAAGGGATAATATATATATATATATATATATATATATATATATATATATATATATATATATATATATATGTTATTCCGTGTGTGGCAGGATGGCGATGGGGGTGAGTATGGGCAGACAGTGTGAATTGTGTGCATGTGTGTATATATGTGTGTATGTTGGGCGCAAATGGGGAGGTGATAACAAGTAGTGGTGATGTGAGAAGGAGATGGAGTGAGTATTTTGAAGGTTTGTTGAATGTGTTTGATGATAGAGTGGCAGATATAGGGTGTTTTGGTCGAGGTGGTGTGCAAAGTGAGAGGGTTAGGGAAAATGATTTGGTAAACAGAGAAGAGGTAGTGAAAGCTTTGCGGAAGATGAAAGCCGGCAAGGCAGCAGGTTTGGATGGTATTGCAGTGGAATTTATTAAAAAAGGGGGTGACTGTATTGTTGACTGGATGGTAAGGTTATTTAATGTATGTATGACTCATGGTGAGGTGCCTGAGGATTGGCGGAATGCGTGCATAGTGCCATTGTACAAAGGCAAAGGGGATAAGAGTGAGTGCTCAAATTACAGAGGTATAAGTTTGTTGAGTATTCCTGGTAAATTATATGGGAGGGTATTGATTGAGAGGGTGAAGGCATGTACAGAGCATCAGATTGGGGAAGAGCAGTGTGGTTTCAGAAGTGGTAGAGGATGTGTGGATCAGGTGTTTGCTTTGAAGAATGTATGTGAGAAATACTTAGAAAAGCAAATGGATTTGTATGTAGCATTTATGGATCTGGAGAAGGCATATGATAGAGTTGATAGAGATGCTCTGTGGAAGGTATTAAGAATATATGGTGTGGGAGGAAAGTTGTTAGAAGCAGTGAAAAGTTTTTATCGAGGATGTAAGGCATGTGTACGTGTAGGAAGAGAGGAAAGTGATTGGTTCTCAGTGAATGTAGGTTTGTGGCAGGGGTGTGTGATGTCTCCATGGTTTTTTAATTTGTTTATGGATTCGGTTGTTAGGGAGGTAAATGCAAGAGTTTTGGAAAGAGGGGCAAGTATGAAGTCTGTTGGGGATGAGAGAGCTTGGGAAGTGAGTCAGTTGTTGTTCGCTGATGATACAGCGCTGGTGGCTGATTCATGTGAGAAACTGCAGAAGCTGGTGACTGAGTTTGGTAAAGTGTGTGGAAGAAGAAAGTTAAGAGTAAATGTGAATAAGAGCAAGGTTATTAGGTACAGTAGGGTTGAGGGTCAAGTCAATTGGGAGGTGAGTTTGAATGGAGAAAAACTGGAGGAAGTGAAGTGTTTTAGATATCTGGGAGTGGATCTGGCAGCGGATGGAACCATGGAAGCGGAAGTGGATCATAGGGTGGGGGAGGGGGCGAAAATTCTGGGGGCCTTGAAGAATGTGTGGAAGTCGAGAACATTATCTCGGAAAGCAAAAATGGGTATGTTTGAAGGAATAGTGGTTCCAACAATGTTGTATGGTTGCGAGGCGTGGGCTATGTGTAGAGTTGTGCGCAGGAGGATGGATGTGCTGGAAATGAGATGTTTGAGGACAATGTGTGGTGTGAGGTGGTTTGATCGCGTGAGTAACGTAAGGGTAAGAGAGATGTGTGGAAATAAAAAGAGCGTGGTTGAGAGAGCAGAAGAGGGTGTTTTGAAGTGGTTTGGGCACATGGAGAGAATGAGTGAGGAAAGATTGACCAAGAGGATATATGTGTCGGAGGTGGAGGGAACGAGGAGAAGAGGGAGACCAAATTGGAGGTGGAAAGATGGAGTGAAAAAGATTTTGTGTGATCGAGGCCTGAACATGCAGGAGGGTGAAAGGAGGGCAAGGAATAGAGTGAATTGGAGCGATGTGGTATACCGGGGTTGACGTGCTGTCAGTGGATTGAATCAAGGCATGTGAAGCGTCTGGGGTAAACCATGGAAAGCTGTGTAGGTATGTATATTTGCGTGTGTGGACGTATGTATATACATGTGTATGGGGGGGTTGGGCCATTTCTTTCGTCTGTTTCCTTGTGCTACCTCGCAAACGCGGGAGACAGCGACAAAGTATAATAAAAAAAAAATAATATGTTGGGATGTGTGGGTGTGTATGTTTGCGTGTGTGGATGTGTGTGTGTGTGTGTGTGTGCATATGTGTGGGAGTGGGTTGGGCCATTTCTTTCGTCTGTTTCCTTGCTCTACCTCGCAGGCGCGGGAGACAGCGACAAAGCAAAATGAATAAATAAATATATATATATATATATATATATATATATATATATATATATATATTATCCCTGGGGATAGGGGATTAAGAATACTTCCCATGCATTCCCTGTGTGTCGTAGAAGGCGACTAAAAGGGGAGGGAGCGGGGGGCTGGAAATCCTCCCTCTCGTTTTTTTTTTTTTTTTATATTTTCCAAAAGAATGAACAGAGGGGGCCAGGTGAGGATATTCCAAAAAAGGCCCAGTCCTCTGTTCCTAACGCTACCTCGCTAACGCGGGAAATGGCTAATAGTTTAAAAGAAAAGAAAAGAAATATATATATATATATATATATATATATATATATATTTTAAAGGTTTACTGAATTATATTCTGAATGAATAACAATTTCAAGACAAGCATTCATTACTACTTACCTGATTTTTATAAGGATTATGTAAAAGGACACACTCAGACATGAAGTATGAAATCATAGCATTGCCTCCCAAAGCTGCAACATGAGCACGAACAAGAGCCAACACTTCTGTCACAAAGCTGCCCATGAAGCCACTCAGTCCACCACTCTGTGCATAGAGTATTCAATTATTTTCTGATTTCATGTATGAGGTCAGATTAACAAATTCAATGGTATGAACATATAATATTTGAAGGAATGTGGAATTCATCCAATGAAGTCACTATGCTAAATTGGTGCATCAAAAAATTCATTACATGTAAATATATTAGTCTTATCAATTAACAAAAAATATCAAAAAAAGTTAAGAAAAAACAAAAAATCAGGCAACTTACTTATTTGCTGCTGCTTACACATTTAAAGTTTGTGTGCACATTGATAATGCACTGAACGAAGGTGGCCTTTTTTGTTTGTTTCTCAGGGGATGCTATTTTGAGTGTGGCGGGGTGGCGACAGGAATGGATGAAGGCAACTAAAAGGGGAGGGAGCGGGGGGCTGGAAATCCTTCCCTTCCCTTTTTAATATTCCAAAAGAGGGAACAGAGAAGGGGGCCAAGTGAGGGATATTTTTTCCAAGGCTCAGTCCTCTGTTCTTAATGCTACCTCGCTGATAAGGGAAATGACAAATATGTATGATAGATAGATATATATATATATTTTTATTATTATTTATTATTTTGCTTTGTCGCTGTCTCCCGCGATTGCGAGGTAGCGCAAGGAAACAGACGAAAGAAATGGCCCTAACCCACCCCCATAATCATGTATATACATACACGTCCACACACGCAAATATACATACCTATACATCTCAATGTACACATATATATACACACACAGACATCTACATATATACACATGTACATAATTCATACTGTCTGCCTCCATTTATTCCCATCGCCACCTCGCCACACATGGAATAACATCCCCCTCCCCCCTCATGTGTGTGAGGTAGCGCTAGGAAAAGACAACAAAAGGCCATATTCGTTCACACTCATTCTCTGGCTGTCATGTAATAATGCCCGAAACCACAGCTCCCTTTCCACATCCAGGCCCCACAGAACTTTCCATGGTTTACCCCAGACGCTTCACATGCCCTGATTCAATCCATTGACAGCACGTCGACCCCAGTATATCACATCGATCCAATTCACTCTATTCCTTGCCCGCCTTTCACCCTCCTGCATGTTCAGGCCCCGATCACTCAAAATCTTTTTCACTCCATCTTTCCACCTCCAATTTGGTCTCCCACTTCTCCTCGTTCCCTCCACCTCTGACACATATATCCTCTTGGTCAATCTTTCCTCACTCATTCTCTCCATGTGAACAAAATATTTCAATACAACCTCTTCTGCTCTCTCAACCACACTCTTTTTATTACCACACATCTCTCTTACCCTTTCATTACTTACTCAATCAAACCACCTCACACCACATATTGTCCTCAAACATCTCATTTCCAACACATCCACCCTCCTCCGCACAAACCTATCTATAGCCCATGCCTCGCAACCATATAACATTGTTGGAACTAATATTCCTTCAAACATACCCATTTCTGCTTTCCGAGATAATGTTCTCACCTTCCACAAACTTGTCAACGCTCCCAGGACCTTCGCCCCCTCCCCACCCTGTGACTCACTTCTGCTTCCATGGTTCCATCCACTGCCAAATCCACTCCCAGATATCTAAAACACTTCACTTCCTCGAGTTTTTCTCCATTCAAACTTACCTCTCAATTGACTTGTCCCTCAACCCTACTGTACCTAATAACCTTGCTCTTCTTCACATTTACTCTCAGCTTTCTTCTTCCACACACTTTACCAAACTCAGTCACCAACTTCTGCAGTTTCTCACCCGAATTAGCCACCAGCGCTGTATCATCAGCGAACAACAACAGATTCACTTCCCAAGCCCACTCATCCACAACAGACTGCATACTCTCCCCTCTCTCTAAAACTCTTGCATTCACCTCCCTAACAACCCTATCCATAAACAAATTAAACAACCATGGAGACATCACACACCCCTGTCGCAAACCGACATTCAATGAGAACCAATCACTTTCCTCTCTTCCTACTTGTACACATGCCTTACATCCTCGATAAAAACTTTTCACTGCTTCTAGCAACTTGCCTCGTACACCATATACTCTTAATACCTTCCACAAAGCATCCTCGATAAAAACTTTTCACTGCTTCTAGCAACTTGCCTCCCACACCATATACTCTTAATACCTTCCACAAAGCATCTCTATCAACTCTATCATATGCCTTCTCTAGATCCATAAATGCTACATACAAATCCATTTGTTTTTCTAGGTATTTCTGACATACATTCTTCAAAGCAAAAACCTGATCCACACATCCTCTAACACTTCTGAAACCACACTGCTCTTCCCCAATTTGATGCTCTGTACATGAAAATACTAAACAAACTTATACCTCTGTAATCTGACCACTCACCTTTATCCCTTTTGCCTTTGTACAATGGCACTATGCATGCATTCTGCCAATCCTCAGGTACTTCACCATGAGCCATACATACATTGAATATCCTCACCAACCAATCAACAGTACAGTCACCCCCTTTTTCAATAAATTCCACTGCAATACCATCCAAACCCACTGCCTTGCCAGCTTTTATCTTCTGCAAAGCTTTCACATTCTCCCTGACCCTCTCACTTCGCACACCACCTCGACCAAAATACCCTATATCTGCCACTCTATCATCTAACACATTCAACAAACCTTCAAAATACTCACTCCATCTCTTTCTCACATCACCACTACTTGTTATTCCCTCCCCATTAGCCCCTTTCACTGATGTTTCCATTTGTTCTCTTGTCTTACACACTTTAATTACCTCCTTCCAAAACATCTTTTTATTCTCCCTAAAATCTAATGATACTCTCTCACCCCAACTCTCATTTGCCCTCTTTTTCACCTCTTGCACCTTTCTCTTGACCTCCTGCCTCTTTCTTTTATACATCTCTCAGTCATTTGCACTATTTCCCTGCAAAAATCATCCAAATGCCTCTCTCTTCTCTTTCACTAATAATTTCACTAATAATCGTACTTCTTCATCCCACCACTCACTACCCTTCTAATCTGCCCACCTCCTACGTTTCTCATGCCACAAGCATCTTTTTGGCAAGCCATCACTGCTTCCCTAAATATATCCCATTCCTCCCCCACACTCCTTATGTCCTTTGCTATCACCTTTTTCCATTCTGCACTCAGTCTCTCCTGGTACTTCCTCACACAAGTCTCCTTTCCAAGCTCACTTACTCTCACCACTCTCTTCACTCCAACATTCTCTCTTCTTTTCTGAAAGCCTCTACAAATCTTCACCTTTGCCTCCACAAGATAATGATCAGACATCCCTCCAGTTTCACCTCTCAGCACATTAACATCCAAAAGTCTCTCTTTCATGCACCTATCAATTAACATGTAATCCAATAACACTCTCTGGCCATCTCTCCTACTTACATACGTATACTTATATATATCTCTCTTTTTAAACCAGGTATCCCAACTCACCAGTCCTTTTTCAGCACACAAATCTACAAGCTCTTCACCATTTCCATTTACAACACTGAACACTCCATGTACACCAATTATTCCCTCAACTGCTACATTACTCCTTTTTGCATTCAAATCACCCATTACTATAACCCATTTTCATGCATCAAAACTGCTAACACACTCACTCAGCTGCTCCCAAAACACTTGCCTCTCATGATCTTTCTTCTCATATATAATATATATATATATATATTTTTCATACATATTCGCCATTTCCCGCATTAGCGAGGTAACATTAAGAATAGACGATTGAGCCTTTGAGGGAGTATCCTCACTTGGCCCCCTTTTCTGTTCCCTCTTTTGGAAAAGTAAAATCTGAAGGGGAGGATTTTCAGGCTGCTGCTCCCTCCCCATTTCATCACCTTCTACGACACGCAGGGAATATGTGGGAAGTATTCTTTCTCCCTTATCCCCAGGGATAATACATATACATACACATAAATATATACACATGTACATATTCATACTTGCCTTATTCCATTCCCGGTGCTATCCTGCCCCACAGGTAACAGCATTGCCACCCCCTGCATCAGCAAGGTAGCACCAGGAAACAGATGGAGAAAGGCCACATCCGCTCACACTCAGTCTCTAGCTGTCAGGTATGATGCACCAAAACCATAGCTCCCTATCCACATCCAGGCCTCACAGACCTTCCCATGGTTTATCCCAAATATTTCACATGCCCTGGTTCAATCCATTGACAGCATGTCGACCCCAGTATACCACATTGTTCCAATTCACTCTATTCCTTACATGCCTCTCACTATCCTGCATTTTCAGGCCCCGATCGCTCAAAATCTTTTTCACACTATACTTCCACCTCCAATTTGGTCTCCTGCTTCTCCTTGTTCCCTCTACCTCTGACATGTATATCCTCTATGTCGACCTTTCCTCACTCATTCTCTCCATGTGAACAAAATATTTCAATACAACCTCTTCTGCTCTCTCAACACGCTCTTTTTATTTCCACACATCTCTCTTACCCTTTCATTACTTACTCTATCAAACCACCTCACACCACATAAAGTCCTCAAACATTTCATCTTGGGGTCTGTTTTCCTCTAAGATTTCACTGCTATTTCTTTGGTGATCACATACTAAAATTCCAGCACTGCATGATAATTTTTTCCAAAAAGGGTATCATACCTTATGTTCCATATTTCCTAACTGTACTAAGTAAAAAATGAGATCAGTAACTGATGGTTTATATCTGCCTTTTGCTCTAGTGTGCTCCAGGACATATTGGCACTATTAGTTTTTCTAAACATATTCAGAGAATATTATCATTACTATTATTTTGCTTTGTCGCTGTCTCCCGCATTTGCGAGAATATATCTATCCAAAATTCACCTTCCATAAAATTTCAAAGATAGTTATCTAGGAATAAAAAAATCACTTCAGAAGTATATTTCATCCACCAGTTATATTCTAATAATGTGCAGATGTTTTACACATGTTTCAGCACAAAATGCTAAAGTGTGGGAGTACCCACTTATTTTACTTACACAAAAATAATGATCAATGATTACAGTGCCACTATCTTTAAACAATTATAATAAATCTTTTCAACTGATAATCAATGTATTTCACTGATAATTCATTCATAAGAGCAACATCATAAATGTTTATAAAATCATCAGCCGTACTAATAGGCAGGCACAGGCAATCCTGCCTCCACTATCGCTACAAAGACCTTCTCCTCCCTCATCTTGAGTCAACTTTCAATATTGGATGAGCCAGAGACCATGAAATGAAATCACTCTACATGATCCAAAGACAGATCATCATTTTCATGCAATTCATGATTATCTTCTACCTGGTCCTCTAAAGCTAACAAAAAGCCATTCAGTTTCATTTCTCATGAAAATATAATGTCATTAGCATGGCTACAGGATGACTGTATATGGGGAGATATTATTTTGCAGTGCCACTTCAGCCTCCTCCAGGCATGGTCCATTACCTTGAAATAGAGGTATAAAACTAGATTCATAAATATCAGTCAAGAGAAATTGCACCTTGCTGTGTAAATATCCATCTTGAGTAGTTAGAAGGTTAAGGGGTTAAGTGAATTCAGGTTTTCTCCATCAGTCTCCTTTTAATCAAAGCCCTCAATCATCAGTACTCTCTACATCTTTCAAAAAAAAAGCGTGTCTTGGTGTGTCCTACAGCATTCTGATTGTAACATCGTTATTTTCATCAAAAATTCAATTCGGTTCATTTTCTCTCTACAGAGAGGGTTGTACGCTATCCACATAAATGCTGTTTCCTCCTATCATTGTTCTTTCAAGACACCATCTTCCATTAGTTTCCTGAGACCTTCCCCTCCTCCTATGCCTTCTCTTTCCTTTCCTGCTACAGTGTTCCCATATAAAACCTCTAAGCTCTAGTTCTTTGGTATCATCCACATATTCATATGAATTTATAGGTAGTAGCTGGTAGTAGCCAACAACCAGGGAGGTATATTACCAGTACTACCCACCTGGGTACTGGGAGGGTTGGTGATGGCTGTGTGGCGAGCCAGCACTTCAGTAGCTGTCAAGTTGCACTCCTCTGACCCAGATGGCTGTCTTTCCTTTTTACTTCATCCACACATGGACTTCTGGCAGTCTGTCTACAATCATACATAATACGACAACATGTAACTCATATAACTCATTCTTTGTAACTCTAGATTTCTATGTGGTGAGCACAGGGCACTAGTCCTGCCTTTTAACAAAATGGTAGGAGCAATAGATAGAAGTAGTTGGTAGGAACATTTAAGAAAGAGCATTAGGTATAAACAGGCAGAAACAGTAGGTAAGACCATTAGGCAGGAACATTAGGTTGTAGTAGTCATTAAGAACATTACGTAGGAACCTCTGTAAACACTGCACTAGAGTTGCCCTCTGCCAGTGGCCTATTAAGGGTGAGGCACTAAAGGCTAAGCAGCAGCACTGGAGTTCAATAGTTATTGAGACTATTGCTGTGGCCACCCCAACTGAAGGAGTTCCAATTGCAATCAGCATCTGAGATACAGATAGGTGCATAGATAATTCTTTAAGTCCTCCCCTTCTAATAGTTGTCACACCTGCTTCCTCTTTCTGCAGTATCTATGTTGGAGGACCTCTCCATGTTCTCTTTAAGCAGTCCTTGTTTTCTCATTTTATCTTTGAACTGTCTTTTCTAATCAATATTCAACTACATTCCTCTTGATAGATAAGTTTCTATGCTTGCCTGGCTACTATACTTCATCCTCAAAACAGTTTTAGCAGGTCTTCCTCACTTGTCCTATATGTATTTTCCTTTTCATTCTGTTTCTATCATTTAATTTGATGCACTTATCAACACCAATGCTTCTAGTTATTCTCTTCTTTTTTGTTCTTTGGTCACCAATTTTTCCTCTAATCAAAAGTGATCTTCATGTAGTGCAAATATCAACACTAATCTATATTTTCCAAGTCCTGTTTGATTTTTTCTTCATGTGGTGATAAAATCCAAATGTTGTTTACCTCTGTAAATCAAAATATCTGGTCATTTCCAATATATTCAATCTCACTGGCTTATTTTCTTTATAGCTGCTCTACATTTCCTTAATTGTTTAAAGGCTCCATACATTTCATGAACCACATCCTACCTAATTTTGATTTTTCTTCACATTCCTTTCTGTTCCTCTACTTCAACAGCCTCACTCAGCCTCATCTTAAGCAGTTGTAATTGGTTACTGACATGTGGTCTCAGCAGTTCTTTGAATTTCTTGCATCTCAGCATGTGGTTTTTTTGTAATGACAGCCAACGTACTCTCTTGTGTACAGCTAGATATTCTACCATCCAGATTATTTTCCTATGTAACAAGTGTGCTTTATAACATGCCTAGCATAAGTCTACTGATGTGGGGACTTTGATAATCTATGCACATGTGCTACGATACAAACATCACAAACTTACCTCTTTAATACTGGTAGACTCTCTGATAAAGAAGAAGTTCAAGTTTCCCAGATGGCATTCTATACGCGCACCAGGGATATAAGACAGAGGGGTGATCTCTACACCATATCTTTCCCTTGGGGAGAACTAGAAGGAAGAAAATTCTCAATTCAGTTGTACACAGAAAATTAATACCAATGTAAAAATGAGAGTAAAGTCACACAAACACTGTGAACCTTTCTGAGGCAAATTTGTATAAGGTACAAATGGCAACAAAGGAGTTACATTGATATGTAGCTAAAATCATGAATCGTACTCACATGGCAATTTGTGTATCTTGGATCATTTCTGGATCTAGTAGATGATCTAGCAGAAGAAGTAGAGGAGCTGATTGAAGCTGTTGATGGTATGGATGGCACAGATGGCACTGGAGTTATTGATAAGACTGATTGCTTGGAAACCAAAGGCTGATGATACTGTTGTTGCTGTTGCTGTTGTTGTTGTAGTTGTTGTGATACCTTTAATTTTGTATTATCTTCACCAGATGGGATTAACTCTTCCATCTTGAATATCATTTCACCATCATCTGCAAATAACAATACATGTTCAATAATTTCAATTATGCAGCACTCTGTCATCTGGCATTTCCTATGGTCCAGCATGTTTTGAATGAGCCACCATTAGTTATTAGTTAGTGGATCTGCCACCAAGGCAGCACTGTTAGCAGCACTAAGGTGCCAAAATCTGTTTACATTGCAGCCAAGCTAATTAACGGTCCTGTTTATTTCCAATATTCAGCTGTATTTTAGCCCTTCAGGATGTTATCCAAGAGACCAAGAGGTGCAGGTGGTGGTGCTAGCGCTAATATGCATAAGCATAAATCATTATCTATGCTTGAAAAGGTGGAGTTAATGAAAAGCAGATAAAGGAACTTCAGTAAAGACTTTGTGTGAGTACTATGAGATCAGATCATCAACTGTGTATGACTTGGGGGTTAATTTCTGTTTTCTGGCATTTTCTGTGGTCCAGCAATGGCCAGGTCCCAAGGTTGCCAGATTAAAAAGGCAGAACCTGTATGCTGAAGTAAGAGTATATTACTCCTCAGAATATGAAACTATTTCATGAATATAATAGGTGAAATATCTATCATCACTTTCAGATTCACATAATCTGCATTCATGGTTTGAAGCTTATTGAAATGACTTAAGCCACAATGGCACATCATTCACAAACATGAAATAAGGAATAACATTCCAAGAACTGCACTGTTTTTTGATGAAATTGTTACTCCAAGCATATGGCATCATTAAACCGTACTAAAGTCACAACAGAATACTTTTATCCTTTCACTGCATATTTCATTCTCCAAGTTATTTGCCTCAAGTTCACCAAAAATATCCTTTCATACTGTATGCTTTGTCTGCCTCACTTACTACTTGCCCTTTGAGTATAATGAATATTCTATTTCTTTCTCTAGACAAACTGTCTCTGTATCATACATTTGTAAGGAAAATACCCATAAAAGAAGTATGCTTTCCCCTATATTGGTGTGGAAGGGTTGTGAGTATAGGGTGTGGGGACCTTGGATGGCACAATATATTATGATTGTCATACGAGTGATTTCATTTTCAATACACTTAAACACTTTACACTCTGTTTTTTACCAGACATGATGTCATACATCCCATGCATATCATTTACATCTCTTTACATATTTTTTCAACTTTATGTAAATTTATTGATAATTACATACCACTTCCACAGTCAGAACATTGTCTACAGGTATAAATGAAAAATAATCATATTTTCATAAAAATTACAAACAGCACAAGAAAAGTAGTTTCTTTTCCAGTAAAACTGTATACAATACAAACACCTCTTGTGTAAGTCAAAAGTGCATAAATCAAATAATGTAAATAATGGAGACTAGGACTTTTGATATCAATAACACAGTAATGAATATCATGTCAGTGAAAAACTACAGTATAAATGTATCAGGAAATGTACAATACTATAATATACACACTGTACACTAAATTATGTGAATAAAAAAAAAAAATGATACACTTTGAATCATGGTGCAATCTTGTATTCACATGCGATGTATGTTCGCGAAGGCATTCTCTTCCAAAATAATCAGGTTCCATTCATGGTAACAATCTCCTTAAGAAAATAATTGCCTTGCTTATTAATGAGCTTCTGGGAAATATTCAGCAGCAATAGCATCAGCAGAAATAGCCTCACCAGTCATCTTGCTCTTGTGGTAATTGTAGCACTTCCTAAAATTTGTGAACCAACCAGGATTTGCTTGAAATGTCTTCACAGCTCTTTCTTCTGCTGTCAATTCATCATATGGCCCCTAGTCCCTGGCAACATGGGGTGCTAAGGATCTCTAGGTTTCTGCCTGACTCTACTGCCAATGAGATGGAGAGCTCTGGCATTAGTAGTATTGGCCCCTCCCACGACCTTTCACTCTCTGTTAGACCTTCCTCTCTTTCTATTCACTATGCCAACACTTGTGGTTTCTCTAGTAACTCTCCTCAGTTGAACATCATCTGTCTAGTACTGCTCCTAATATCTTACTTCTGTCTCAGACACAGCTGTCTAATGATGTTCTCACTAGTCCCTTTTTTCATAACTAACTATAAACTCCACTCACGATTCAGGTTCAAAGGTGGTGTTTGTGCTTATTCCAACATCAACACACCTGTTGCATGCCTCAAAGACCTTGAGTCTCCAAACTTTGATGTTAAATGGCTCAAGGTCTGTCTACCTACTACCATACTTTTCGTCTGTTACTCCTATTGCGCTCCTAATTCTACAAATTTTATATCCTTTTTTGAGTATCTAAAACTCCTGCCATGAGACTGTGACATCCTCCCACCCACAAGCCAAGATTCTCTACCTCAGGGATTTCAACATTCACCATAAGGAATGGCTGAATTCCTCCCATAAGGATGGTGGATGGATTGAAGTTCTCATGTTTTAGAGCAAATTATCTCCCACCCTACCCATATTCCTGACTGCTGAGACCACTCTCCTAATATTTTGGAAATACTTTTCATCTCTAGTCCAACCTACTGTAAATAAACAATCTCACCTCCAACTGATTCATCTGATCACTTTTTCATACATATATCGATTCTAACGGCACCAACCCCCTCCAGCAGCCCCTTCGCATAAATAGTGGCAATTCAACAAAGCTGAGTGGAATAATTTACATAACTTATTTTCTGACTTTCCTTGGGTAAATTACTGTCTCTTATGTGGTGATTCCTCTGTCTCTGCCAAACACATAGCAGAGGTTATTCTTACAGGGATGGATGCATTTATCCCCTATTCCTCTAAGACAACCTCTTCATCCAATCGATGGTTCAACCACTCCTATTCTGAAGCCATTCAGGCAAGGGATCAGGCATACTGGACTTGGAAAAACTCTCCTGGTTCCCATCCAGCCTTTATCAATGCCCCTAAATGCTGCAAGCACATTATCTATGAGGTGAAGCATTCCTTTATTCAAAGGAAATGTGATAACCTCTCCTTGTCATCCACTGATATGTCTTTCTGGTCTTTAGCTAAGGGTATCTCTAACAGCTTCTATTACTCTACTTTTCCTTCACTTTCCCATTCTGATGGTACTATAGCTGTCTCTCCTGTAGACAAAGCAACTTTTTTGGCTCCCATTTCTCCTCTAATCCCACCCTGGATGACTCCAATATCCTTCACCCCCTGATGCTCCTCACTGATCCTATGCCCCTTCCCATAATCTCTTTTAGGACTGTTCAAAAAGTGCTTATGGTCCTGATGGCATCCATCCCTATGTACTGAAAGAGTTGGCCTCTGAATCTGCATCTGTGCTTGCTCGCCTGTTCCATTTCTATAAAAAAACCAAGACATTTCCTTCTTGTAAGCATCCACTGATACATCCCATCCCTAAGAAGGATGACTGTTTTGACCCCTCTAACTATCGTCCTATTGCTTTGACATCTACCACTTCCAAAGTCTTTGAATCCCTCCTCAACTCCCAAATCTTTAAACACCTCGAAAATCACAGTCTTCTCTTTGATCATCAGTATGGCTTCTGTAAGGTGAGACCCACTGGTGACATTCTTTCCTACCTTGCTAATGTCTGGTCATCATCCATGAAGGATTTTGAGGGGTCATGTATAGTTCCCCTTGACTTATCTAAGGCCTTTGACAGGGTGTGGCATCAGGTTCTCATCTCCCTAACTCCAATCTTTTGGCTTCCCTTCCTCAATTTGTTCCTTCATATCTAGCTTCCTCTCTGGCTGATCTATCTCTGTGGTTGGTGATGGCTCAGCCTCCCCCCGTTTCTACATCAACAGCGGTATTCCTCAAGGTTCTGTTCTGTCCACTACAATTTTTCCTTCTTTTTTCACAATTTCCTCTCCACAAATAATCCAATGCACTCATACGCTGATGATTCAACACTGCATTTATCCACAACCTTCAATTCTGCTTCCTCTTCTCTCATTTGATCTGCATCTTGTCTTTACACAGCCTCCTCAGTAAACTTAGACGTGGATGAGATATATTAGTGGGGTGCACAAAATCTTGTTAAGTTTGATGCCTTTATGACCCAGTTTCTACCCATCTCTCTCTCGTAAACCCCTGCAACTCTTGTCTCTCCTTCGATGGTTCTGCAATTCCACCTCTTGACTCAGTGAACATACTTGGTATTACCGTAACATCCACTCTATCTTGGAAACCCTACATTACAGGAATAGCTAAGAAACTGGGTATCATGTTCAGGTGTCGAAACTTCTCTTCTGAACAGTTGCTCCGTTTATAAAGGAGTACTGCTTTCACATTAGGGGTGGTTCTAGCTCTGCATCCTTGCTTGAAAGAGTTGAGTTGAAAGTGGTCTGACTTATAGACTGTCCCAGGCTAACTCCCCCATTTGACCCCTTTGCCCTAAGCCGCAATGTTGGTTCACTTTTTGCTCCCAAGAGCTGGCTGCTTATGTGCCCACACCACTAGCTAGACCAGGCAATAAGTAGCAAGCCACTGCATCATATGATTACTGTGTGGCCATCAGCAACTGTAAGGTTGACCATTTTGATAACTGCTTCTTTCCCTAGACATAAAAGCTTTGGAACTCTCTACCTTCTCATGTTTTTCCCAATAACTATGACCTGGCACATTTCAACACAGGTTTTTCTCTTCCTCCAAAATTCGTAATACTTTCCCTTGACTTTTCTTTTCCATTTTGTAATTCTCTCTGTATTTCAGTATAGATCCAGCCTTGATGTGGACTTTTGTCAGTGACTGGAGCCTTCAACATAAAAAGAAAATACTATATATATCATGTTTATTTATCTATTATACTTAGTCGCTGTCTCCTGCATTAGTAAGGTAGTGCAAGGAAACAGGTGAAAGAATGGCCCAACACACCCACATACATATGTATATAATAGATGCCCACACATGCACATATACATACCTATACATTTAACATATACATACACAGACATAGACATATATACATTTAACATACACAGACATATACATATATTCATCTAACATATACATACACAGACATACACATATATCCACATGCTGCCTTCATCCATTCCTGTTGCCACCCCGTCACACATGAAATGGCACTCCCTCCACCCACGCATGCACAAGGCAGTGCTAGGAAAAGACAACAAAGGCCACATTCATTCACACTCAGTCTCTAGCTGTCATGTATAATGCACCGAAATCACAGCTCCCTTTCCACATCCAGGCCCCACAAAACTTTCCATGGTTTACCCCAGACGCTTCACATAACCTGGTTCAATCCATTGACAGCACGTCGACCCCAGGATACCACATTATTCCAATTCACTCTATTCCTTGCACATCTTTCACCCTCCGGTATGTTCAGGCCCCATTCGCTCAAAATCTTTTTCACTCCATCCTTCCACCTCCAATTTGGTTTCCCACTTCTTGTTCCCTCCACCTCTGACACATATATCACCTCTGTCAATCTTTCCTCACTCATTCTTTTCATGTGACCAAACCATTTCAACACACCCTCTTCTGCTCTCTCAAACACACTCTTTTTATTACAACACATCTCTCTTACCTTTTCATTACTTACTCGATCAAACCACCTCACACCCCATATTGTCCTTAAACATCTTCTTTCCAACACATCCACCCTCCTCCGCTTGACCCTATCTATAGCCCATGCCTCACAACCATATAATATTGTTGGAACCACTATTCCTTCAAACATACCTGTTTTTGCTCTCCAAGATAATGTTCTCACATTCCACACATTCTCCAATGCTCCCAGAACCTTCACCCCCTCCCCCACCCTGTGATTCAAATCCACTTCCATGGTTCCATCCGCTGCTAAATCCACTCCCAGATATCTAAAACACTTCACTTCCTCCAGTTTTTCTCCATTCAAACTTACCTCCCAATTAACTTGCCCCTCAACCCTACTGAGCCTAATAACCTTGCTCTTATTTACATTTACTCTCAATTTTCTCCGTACACACACTTTACCAAACTCAGTCACCACCTTCTACAGTTTCTCACCCAAATCAGCCACCAGTGCTGTATCATCAGCGAACAACAACTGACTCACTTCCCAAGCCCTCTCATCCACAACAGACTGTATACTTGCCCCTCTCTCCAAAACTCTTGCATTCACTTCCCTAACCACCTCATCCATAAACAAATAAAACAAACATGAAGACATCACGCACCCCTGCCGCAAACCTACATTCACTGGGAACCAATCACTTTCCTCTCTTCCTACTCCTACACATGCCTTACATCCTTGGTGAAAACTTTTCACTGCTGCTAGCAACTTACCTCCCTCACCATATACTCTTAAAACCTTCCACAAAGCATCTCTATCAACCCTATCATATGCCTTCTCCAGATCCATAAATGCTACATATAAATCCAACTGTTTTTCTAAGTATGTCTCACATACATTATTCAAAGCAAAAACTTGATCCATACATCCTCTACCATTTCTGAAACCACACTGCTCTTCCCCAATCTGATGTTCTGTATATGCCTTTACCCTCTCAATCATTACCCTCCAATATAATTTTCCAGGAATACTCAACAAACTTATGTCTGTAATTTGAATACTACCCTTTATCCTTTTTGCCTTTGTGCATTCTGCCAATCCTCAGGCACTTCATCATAATCCATACATACACTGAATATCCTTACCAACCAATCAACAACACAGTCACCCTCTTTTTTAATAAATTCCACTGCAATACCATCAAAACCCGCTGCCTTGCCGGCTTTCATCTTCCACAAAGCTTTCACTACCTCTTCTCTGTTTACCAAACCATTCTCCCTGACTCCCTCACTTTGCACACCACCCCAACCAAAACACCCTATATCTGACACTCTATCATCAAACACATTCGACAAACCTTCAAAACAGTCACTCCACCTCCTTCTCACTTCATCACTACGTATTACCTCCCCCAGTTGCCCTCTTCATCAATGTTTCCATTTGTTCTCTTGTCTTACGCACTTTATTTACCTCCTTTCAAAGCATCTTTTTATTCTCCCTAAAATCTAATGATATTTTCTTACCCCAACTCTCATTTGCCCTCTTTTTCAACTCTTGCACCTTTCTCTTGACTTCCTGCCACTTTCTTTTATACATCTCTCAGTCATTTGCACTACTTCCCTGCAAAAAGTGTCCAAATGCCTCTGTCTTCTCTTTCACTAACAACCATATTTCTTCATCCCTTCACTCACTACCCTTTCTAATCTGCCCACCTCCCACCTTTCTCATGCCACATGCATCTTTTGTGCAAGCTATCACTTCCTCCCCCCCCACCCCTCACGTCATTTGCTCTCACCTTTTGCCATTCTACACTCAATCTTGATTGCCATTTCAGGCATTAGCAAGGAAGTGCCAAGAATAGATGAAGAAAAGCCACACTTCCTCATATCTATTCTCTAGCTGTCATGTGCAATGCACCAAAAATGAAGCCCTCTGTCAACAACCATGCCCTATGGACCTTTCCATGGTTTCCCCTGGTTGCTTCACCTTCCCTGGTTTAGTCCACCAACAGCACATCGACCCCTGTATAACACACCATTCCAATTTACTCTATCCCTTGGGGATGATGAAGAGCCTTATTCCTCAGGTACTGATGGTGTTGGTGAGGAGTCTTATTCCTCAGATACTGGTGGGGAAGGTGAGGAGCCTTGTTCCTCAGATACTGGTGGGGAGACGAGGGGCCTTATTCCTCAGACACTGATGGGGAGGCAAAGAGTCTTGTTCCTCAGATACATAACAGGGGAGGGGGGAACTTTATTCATCAGATACTGGTGGGGGATGTGAGGATCCTTATTCCTCAGATACTGGCAGGGAAGTTTAGGAGCAATGCTTCTTAGGTCTAGTGAGTGAGGCAAGGAGCCTTGTACCTCTGACACCGGTAAGGGAAGTGAGGAGCCCTGTTCCTCAGATACTGGTGAGGGAGTTAAGAATCCTTGTTCCTCAGATACTAGTAGGTAAGGCAAGTAGCCATACTCCTCAGATACAGGTGGAGGAAGGGAGGTTTCTCATTTGTCAGATACTGGCAGGGAAAGTGTGAAGCCTTGTTCCTCAGGTTTTGGTGGGGAAGGAAGGAGCACCATTCCTCAGGTAATGATGGGTGAAGTAAAGAGCTCTACTGTTCCTCAGATACTGTTGGGGGAGGCAAGTAACCTTGTTCTTCAGATATTGGCAGGTTGACATGCCATCAATGGATTGAACCAGGGTATATGAAGTACCCAGGGGAAACAACAGAAAGGTCTGTGGGACCTGGATGTGGACTGGGGGTTTAGCTTCAGTGCATTACACATGACAACTAGAGAACTGATGTGAGCAAATGAAGCCTTTCCTTTGTCTGTTTTTGCTGTTAACTAACTAATGTGAGGTGAACAAGTATGAGAGAAAAAATGCATTCACAAACTCCAGATGACTGCTCCATATTCTTTAGCACACTTCCATCCAATCCCTGATTACATCTTTTAAAAAAAGATCTATGGACAAACTCTTTCTGTTCACCTGTAATATCATTAACTGATGACATCAGCCACTATCACTCTGCTCTCAGGTGCACCAATTTTGAAACTGCTAAGTACCCTTAGAGCCTTCAGACCAACTCAGTTTTCAAACAGAGCAACCTTGAATTTCTCCACCTTTGCATCTAGTTCCAACAAAATAAGATCATTTTCAAAAACATTACTGCAGCTTTCAGCTGTCCCCCACATGTATCAATTGGACATCCAAACTTTTAGGTGGAGACATATCAGGAGCTATACTTGAAACTTCTATAGCAAACACATCACTATCATCCACTTTGCTGATGCCTGCTGTGGGTATGCTTCCAGGCTCAGGAACAGAACATTGAAGCAAAAGGCAGTGGGATGGCTTGCACCAATAACAATGAAGACAAACCACTGAGTACATTAGTGCTTTTACTGGTCTGTTGATACCAAAGCACTCCTGTCACATGTTACAATAGCTCAGCATACAGACAAGATATAAGTATAAGCAGAATGAAAAGACATGCTCTTCAGCAGAAGGCATATGTATTGTGCCAAAAAATAACTACAATATACCATTTAGTGGCAATAGCTATTGTTATAAAATATTGAGATATCAATGAACTAGGCACAAGTCTGTATAGAATCTAAATAAATAATAATTATTGAATGTCTCCATTACCTTCTCTCCTTCTTTGATAAAGTATTTGAAACTTACTTAAGTAAGGCTTTTGACAGAATACCTCATGAGTGTCTGCTTAGAAAAATAGTGGCACATGGCATCAGGGGTCGTGTATTTAATTGGATTAGGGCGTGGCTCACTGACAGAAAACTGAGGTTATGTATCAAGAGAGTTACACTGGAATGGGGCAATGTAGCCACTGGTGTTCCTCAGGGGTCAGTCTTGGGAGCAATTTGGATATGGGAATAACCAGTGACTTCGGTAAATTTACTGATGATACAAAAATAGGGGCTGTAATTTACTCAGATGAAAATTCAGTGAATTTGCAGAGGGACTTAAACAGATCATCAGAATGGGCAGGTACATGGAAAATGGAATTCAACATAGATGAATGCAGAATACTTAGTGTGGGTAAAGACAGGAACACTAATCACAAACTGGACAATATTACTATTGATAAAACAGAGTGCGAGAGATTTACAAGTACTGGTGAGAAAGGATCTTAAGCTGTGGCAACAATGTATTAAAGAAATATGGCTAACAGGATATTAGGTTCATTAATAGCACTGTTAGTAATAAAACTCCTACAGTATTATTGCAACTTTATCTTCGTTGGTGAGACCACATTTGGATTATGCGGTAGTTTTGGGCTCCATACTATGCAGTTGATATAGATTGTTTAGAGAGAGTACAAGGGTGAATGACAAAAATGATCCCTGGAATTAGAAACCTCACTTATGAAGAAATGTTAAAAAGACTGAATTTACACTCACTTAAGAAGAGGGCTAGAGGGGATATGACTGAAGTTTTTAAGTGGGAGAAGGGCATTAACAAAGGTAACATGAATAAAGTTCTTAAAATGGCACCATCAGATAGGACAAGAAATAATGGATTTAAATTAAAAAAAGAATAGATTCAGGTGGGATGTGGGTAAATTTTGGTTCGAGAATAGGGTAGAAGACTTATGGAACAAGCTGCCAAGTATAGTAGTGGATGCTAGGCCTTTAGTTAGCTTTACATTAAGGTTAGATGCATTTATGGGTTCAGGCAGTTGGCTGCAGGATGTACAGACTCAGGTCCTGCCTAGCATTGGCCAATAGGCCTCTTGCAGTGTCCTCACTTATTATGTTCTTATGAATGCACTAAATAGACACTGTATAATGTATCAAACAATATCATAATTTTTTATGTATAATGTTATACAACTAAATTTGGTGAGACACTGTTTACATCTGCTACACATCTTTTGATATAAAGTATACTGTTCTATTGCCAGACATATGCAGTACTTCGTGAGTACTTTAAGGCATACATGAGGTGTGTGGTGTTTTTGTGTTTTTGCCAGAAACATGTATGACTATCATGCGATAATGTTAGTAAAGTAATGCACTGGAGCCTCGGCAAACACTGCACTAAAGTTGCCCCCTGCTAGTGGCCTGTTAAGGGTAAGGCACTAAAGGCTAAGAGGCAGCACTGGAGTTCACTAGTTATGGAGACTCTACTGCCGTGGTCACCTCTCTGAGGAAGTTCCAACTGGAACAGGCATCAGAAATACATATAGATAGATAGACAGATAGAAGTAATGAATTATCTATAATGCTGTAAGAATTGCAGTTTCAAAAATCATTACTATAAAACCTCACATCCAAAATGCTAAGGGAATTAGCCATTTTGCATGACCAAAATTTCCAGTTATTTGAGTTTTTATTTTATCATTTTACATAATCGCTGTTTCCTGTGTCAGCAAAGTAGCGCCAGGAAACAGATGAAGAACAGCCCATCCACTCATATACACAAATATACACATAAAATAATAAATGATACAGAAACTATAATACATCTATCCCTCACTTTATGCAGGGGTTATGTTCTGTCTAAAGCATGTGCAAGAGAAATCGCATACAGCAAACCAATAAACTTACAGAGAAAATTGGGATGTAATTGCTTTACGGTAAGCACTGGTGGATACTCCCATTATTTTCAAGTTATGCAGCTTCTGACTTTGAATAAACTTATCTAGCCATACTTTACTTCCTTTAAATGGCTCTGGCTCAGCTACACTGTCTTCTTTACATCAACGCTCGTAAATCTTCAGGGCTTTGGACCCGAGGTGAAGGTTACTAACCCTGCTTTTCTTCTTCATTTCATGCTCTATGTACAATGAGAGAGAGAATTTTCTCCTCACAGAAATTTCTAAACCTTGTAGTTACCTTGGCAATGAGTGAAGTAGAGTGGACCAAAGCACTTCAAATTTTCTTGGCAATCTTCTTTATGTTGTGGATTTTCGATTCACCCAGGTTGTAAGTATACCTAAAAGCTGATGCTCACTTACCAGCATACAACACTGTCAGGAGTACTGCCTGATGGGCACTCATCTCTCCTTCTATATGCTCTTAATTCAAACAAGGCCTTAGCCTCCTGTTCCACCATATGACTCGCTTTAGCCACCACAGTTCCATCCACTGCCACATCCACTTTCAATTACCCAAAGCCTTTAACTTCCTCTAGGTCCTCCTCATTCACACCTATACTCAATCAGTCATGTCCTGTTCCAGTGTTGACACTCATTACCTCACTTTTGTTCACATTTACTCTTAATTTTCTCCTTTCACACACTTTCCCATGCTACATCACCAAGTTTTGTATTTCTTTTTGGAGCAATGAAAATAAATAATCTAAAAATCCATTGTCAAATGTTTTAAATTTAATCTTTCTAAGTGTAGCTCTCCTCCTTATTTCATATATCTTTATCATACTGTAAAGATGTGTAGAATGAATTCTATATTCATAAATGATTCTCTAAGCCACAAAGTTTAGGAAAGGAATAATATGACAAAGGCATTTATATATACAACTAGGAAATCTGTTAAAAAGAAAGGCAGAGAAAAGTAGTCAGACAGATTGAACACTCGCTCTGTACTATACAAATGGATACTGTGATTACAAATAAAAGTTTCAGTCATCAAATCTACAGCAACCTATTATAACAATAAAACAAAATCGTTACTATACCTTGTTTTGCCCTCTTGTGAGGGATTTCAGAGTGACTAGTTTGATTTATAGTGCTGGATAGCACAGTCTGAGTTTGCAAAGATACTGGAGAGCCTTGACCAAGAACCATTCCAAACAAGCTAATCTGCAACTCATCTTCCTCTGGTAACTCTACATTCACTTGCAATCCTCCTATAATACATGGTGCCAATTTGCGAACCTTGAAGTATACACTCTGGAAAATATTGAAACATTTCTTATGCATGAGTAAGAATATTCTTACTCCATGTCACATTTATCCTCTGATATCATGGATATTCATGTGATTTCAATGCATGACTTCAACAATAATAGAAACCTGTACGAATCAAAAGTTAGCATTCCTTAGGTAAAATCAAAGAGAGGGAGGAAGAACTGAAAGCAAGTACACAGTGGAATATCAGATATTTTATAAGCACGGTGTCTGAAAGAGATTATTTCAGGAAGACTGATATCTAGCAAGATACGATAATTATGACTACTTGCTAAAATAACAATTACATCCTTTGTCCAAAAAGAAGCATAAAAACAAAATTGAACAAGTATTCATTCTAGTGTGTGACATTACAAGAATCTCCCTGCTTCTAGTTATGCTGCAAGTGAAAATACACCTTCAGTGAGGTTACATAACCAGAATACAATCTCATCAAAGAACTCACACCAAAGAGGTCCATCCCCTCCCTACTACCAAAGGATTCTTGGGGTTATGTGATGATGATAATTTTTTTCATACATGTTTGCCATTTCCTGTGTTAGCGAGGTAGCGTTCCAGAACAGAAGAATGAGCCTTAGAGAGAAAACTTCTCACTTGGACCCCTTCTCTGTTCCTTCTCTTGGAAAAGTAAAACTGGAGGTAAGGATTTCCTGTCACCTCTCCTGCCCCTTTTAGTTACCTCCTTCGACACACAGGGAATACATGGGAAATATTCTTCTTCCCCTATCCCCAGGGATTAATAAACAATAATGAGTTCTGAAAGGAGGTAAATAATATGAGAGAGACAAGAGAACAAATGGGGACATCAGTGAAGGGAGCATAAGAGGAAATGATGGAGTTAGGAGGAGATGGAGCAAGTACATTGAAGAACTGTTTAATGTGTTTGATGACAGAGTGGTAGATGTAGGGTGTTTAGGTTGGAGTGATTTGCAAAGTAAGAGTCATGGAGAGTTGTTTAGTGAAAAAAGAACAGGTGGTACAAGCCTTGCAGAAGATGAAATCCAGCAAGGCGGTGGGATTGGATGGTATTGCAGCTGAATCTAATAAGATAGGGGTTAACTGTGTTGTTGACTGATTGGTAAGGATATTCAATGTATGTATATATCATAGTGAAAAGCCTGAGGATTGGAGGAATGCATGTAAAGTGCCATTGTATAAAGGCAATGGGGATAAAGGTGAGTATTCAAACTACAGAGGCATAAATTTGTTGAGTATACCTGGAAAATCATATGGGAGGGTATTGATTGAGAAAGTGAAGGCATGTATAGAGCATCAGATTGGGGAAAGGAAGTAGTTAAGGATGTGTGGATCAGGTGTTTGCTTTGAAGAGAGTGTGTGAGAAAAACATTTGGATTTGTATGTGGCATTTATGGATTTGGAGAAGGCATATGATAGGGTTGACAGAGATGCTTTGTTGAAGGTCTTAAGTAAATATGGTGTGGGAGGTAAGCTACTAGAAGCAATGAGTTTTTATCAAGGGTGTAAGGTATGTCTATGAGTAGGAAGAGAGGAGAGTGATTGGTTCACAGTAAAGGTCGGTCTGTGTATATATATATATATATATATATATATATATATATATATATATATTTGCTTTGTCGCTGTCTCCAGCGTTTGCGAGGTAGCACAAGGAAACAGACGAAAGAAATAGCCCAACCCACCCCCATACACATGTATATACATACGTCCACACACGCAAATATACATACCTACACAGCTTTCCATGGTTTACCCCAGACGCTTCACATGCCCTGATTCAATCCACTGACAGCACGTCAACCCCGGTATACCACATCGATCCAATTCACTCTATTCCTTGCCCTCCTTTCACCCTCCTGCATGTTCAGGCCCCGATCACACAAAATCTTTTTTGCTCCATCTTTCCACCTCCAATTTGGTCTCACACTTCTCCTCGTTCCCTCCACCTCCGACACATATATCCTCTTGGTCAATCTTTCCTCGCTCATTCTCTCCATGTGCCCAAACCATTTCAAAACACCCTCTTCTGCTCTCTCAACCACGCTCTTTTTAATTCCACACATCTCTCTTACCCTTACATTACTTACTCGATCAAACCACCTCATACCACACATTGTCCTCAAACATCTCATTCCAGCACATCCATCCTCCTGCGCACAACTCTATCCATAGCCCATGCCTCGCAACCATACAACATTGTTGGAACCACTATTCCTTCAAACATACCCATTTTTGTTTTCCGAGATAATGTTCTCGACTTCCACACATTCTTCAAGGCTCCCAGGATTTTCGCCCCCTCCCCCACCCTATGATCCACTTCCGCTTCCATGGTTCCATCCGCTGCCAGATCCACTCCCAGATATCTAAAACAATTTACTTCCTCCAGTTTTTCTCCATTCAAACTTACCTCCCAATTGACTTGACCCTCAACCCTACTGTACCTAATTACCTTGCTCTTATTCACATTTACACTTAACTTTCTTCTTTCATACACTTTACCAAACTCAGTCACCAGCTTCTGCAGTTTCTCACATGAATCAGCCACCAGCGCTGTATCATCAGCGAACAACAACTGACTCACTTCCCAAGCTCTCTCATCCACAACAGACTTCATACTTGCCCCTCTTTCCAAAACTCTTGCATTCACCTCCCTAACAACCCCATCCATAAACAAATGAAACAACCATGGAGACATCACACACCCCTGCCACAAACCTACATTCACTGAGAACCAATCACTTTCCTCTCTTCCTACACGTACACATGCCTTACATCCTCGATAAAAACTTTTCACTGCTTCTAACAACTTGCCTCCCACACCATATATTCTTAACACCTTCCACAGAGCATCTCTATCAATTCTATCATATGCCTTCTCCAGATCCATAAATGCTACATACAAATCCATTTGCTTTTCTAAGTATTTCTCACATACATTCTTCAAAGCAAACACTTGATCCACACATCCTCTACCACTTCTGAAACCACACTGCTCTTCCCCAATCTGATGCTCTGTACATGCCTTCACCCTCTCAATCAATACCCTCCCATATAATTTACCAGGAATACTCAACAAACTTATACCTCTGTAATTTGAGCACTCACTCTTATCCCCTTTGCCTTTGTACAATGGCACTATGCACGCATTCCGCCAATCCTCAGGAACCTCACCATGAGTCATACATACATTAAATAACCTTACCAACCAGTCAATAATACAGTCACCCCCTTTTTTAATAAATTCCACTGCAATACCATCCAAACCTGCTGCCTTGCCGATTTTCATCTTCCGCAAAGCTTTTACTACCTCTTCTCTGTTTACCAAATAATTTTCCCTAACCCTCTCACTTTGCACACCACCTCGACCAAAACACCCTATATCTGCCACTCTATCATCAAACACATTCAACAAACCATCTCCTTCTCACATCACCACTATTTATTATCACCTCCCCATTTGCGCCCTTCACTGAAGTTCCCATTTGCTCCCTTGTCTTACGCACTTTATTTACCTCCTTCCAGAACATCTTTTTATTCTCCCTAAAATTTAATGATACTCTCTCACCCCAACTCTCATTTGCCCTCTTTTTCACCTCTTGCACCTTTCTCTTGACCTCCTGTCTCTTTCTTTTATACATCTCCCACTCAATTGCATTTTTTCCCTGCAAAAATCGTCCAAATGCCTCTCTCTTCTCTTTCACTAATAATCTTACTTCTTCATCCCACCACTCACTACCCTTTCTAATCAACCCACCTCCCACTCTTCTTATGCCACAAGCATCTTTTGTGCAATCCATCACTGATTCCCTAAATACATCCCATTCCTCCCCCACTCCCCTTACTTCCATTGTTCTCACCTTTTTCCATTTTGTACTCAGTCTCTCCTGGAACTTCCTCACACAAGTCTCCTTCCCAAGCTCACTTACTCTCACCACCCTCTTCACCCCAACATTCACTCTTCTTTTCTGAAAACCCATACAAATCTTCACCTTAGCCTCCACAAGATAATGATCAGACATCCCTCCAGTTGCACCTCTCAGCACATTAACATCCAAAAGTCTCTCTTTCGCATGCCTGTCAATTAACACGTAATCCAATAACGCTCTCTGGCCATCTCTCCTACTTACATACGTATACTTATGTATATATCGCTTTTTAAACCAGGTATTCCCAATCACCAGTCCTTTTTCAGCACATAAATCTACAAGCTCTTCACCATTTCCATTTACAACACTGAACACCCCATGTATACCAATTATTCCCTCTACTGCCACATTACTCACCTTTGCATTCAAATCACCCATCAATATAACTCGGTCTTGTGCATCAAAACCACTAACACACTCATTCAGCTGCTCCCAAAACACTATATATATTTTTTTTTTTTTTTTCTTTTATACTTTGTCGGTCTCCCGCGTTTGCGAGGTAGCGCAAGGAAACAGACGAAAGAAATGGCCCAACCCACCCCCATACACATGTATATACATATGTCCACACACGCAAATATACATACCTACACAGCTTTCCATGGTTTACCCCAGACGCTTCACATGCCCTGATTCAATCCACTGACAGCACGTCAACCCCGGTATACCACATCGCTCCAATTCACTCTATTCCTTGCCCTCCTTTCACCCTCCTGCATGTTCAGGCCCCGATCACACAAAATCTTTTTCACTCTATCTTTCCACCTCCAATTTGGTCTCCCTCTTCTCCTTGTTCCCTCCACCTCCGACACATATATCCTCTTGGTCAATCTTTCCTCACTCATTCTCTCCATGTGCCCAAACCATTTCAAAACACCCTCTTCTGCTCTCTCAACCACGCTCTTTTTATTTCCACACATCTCTCTTACCCTTACGTTACTTACTCGATCAAACCACCTCACACCACACATTGTCCTCAAACATCTCATTTCCAGCACATCCATCACCTGCGCACAACTCTATCCATAGCCCACGCCTTGCAACCATACAACATTGTTGGAACCACTATTCCTTCAAACATACCCATTTTTGCTTTCCGAGATAATGTTCTCGACTTCCACACATTCTTCAAGGCTCCCAGAATTTTCGCCCCCTCCCCCAATTGGGAGGTAAGTTTGAATGGAGAAAAACTGGAGGAAGTAAAGTGTTTTAGATATCTGAGAGTGGATTTGGCAGTGGATGGAACCATGGAAGCGGAAGTGAATCATAGGGTGGGGGAGGGGGCGAAAATCCTGGGAGCTTTGAAGAATGTGTGGAAGTCGAGAACATTATCTCGGAAAGCAAAAATGGCTATGTTTGAGGGAATAGTGGTTCCAACAATGTTGTATGGCTGCGAGGCGTGGGCTATGGATAGAGTTGTGCGCAGGAGGGTGGATGTGCTGGAAATGAGATGTTTGAGGACAATATGTGGTGTGAGGTGGTTTGATCGAGTAAGTAATGTAAGGGTAAGAGAGATGTGTGGAAATAAGAAGAGCGTGGTTGAGAGAGCAGAAGAGGGTGTTTTGAAATGGTTTGGGCACATGGAGAGAATGAGTGAGGAAAGATTGACCAAGAGGATATATGTGTCGGAGGTGGAGGTAACGAGGAGAAGTGGGAGACCAAATTGGAGGTGGAAAGATGGAGTGAAAAAGATTTTGAGTGATCGGGGCCTGAACATGCAGGAGGGTGAAAGGCAGGCAAGGAATAGAGTGAATTGGATCGATGTGGCATACCGGGGTCGATGTGCTGTCAATGGATTGAATCAGTGCATGTGAAGCGTCTGGGGTAAACCATGGAAAGTTGTGTGGGGCCTGGATGTGGAAAGGGAGCTGTGGTTTCAAGCATTATTGCATGACAGCTAGAGACTGAGTGTGAACGAATGGGGCCTTTGTCATCTTTTCCTAGCGCTACCTCGCACACATGAGGGGGGGAGGGGGATGTTATTCCATGTGTGGTGAGGTGGCGATGGAAATGAATAAAGGCAGACAGTGTGAACTGTGTGCATGTGTATATATGTATATGTCTGTGTGTGTATATATATGTGTACATTGAGATGTATGGGTATGTATATTTGCGTGTGGGGACGTGCATGTATATACATGTGTATGGGGGTGGGTTGGGCCATTTCTTTCGTCTGTTTCCTTGCGGTACCTCGCAAACGTGGGAGACAGCGACAAAGCAAAATAAAAAAAAATATAAAAATATATATATATATGTATATGTTGAGATGTATTGGTATGTATATGTGCGTGTGTGGACATGTATGTATATACATGTTTATGTGGGTGGGTTGGGCCATTCTTTTGTCTGTTTCCTGGTGCTACCTCGCTAATGCGAGACAGGGGACAAAGAATACTTCCCAAGCATTCCGCGCGTGTCATAGAAGGCGACTAAAGGGGACAGGAGCAGGGGGCTAGAAACCTTCCCCTCCTTGTATTTTAACTTTCTAAAAGGGGAAACAGATGAAGGAGTCATGTGGGGAGTGCTCATCCTCCTCGAAGGCTCAGATTGGGGTGTCTAAATGTGTGTGGATGTAACTAAGATGAGAAAAAAGGAGAGATAGGTAGAATGAGGAAAGGAACCTGGATGTTTTGGCTCTGAGTGAAATGAAGCTCAAGGGCAAAGGGGAAGAGTGGTTTGGGAATGTTTTAGGAGTACAGTCAGGGGGTTGGCGAGAGGACAAGAGCAAAGGAAGGAGTAGCACTACTCCTGAAACAGGAGTTGTGGGAGCATGTGATAGAGTGTAAGAAAGTAAATTCTAGATTGATATGGGTAAAACTGAAAGTGGATGGAGAGAGAGATAGGTGATTATTGGTGCCTATGCATCTGGGCATGAGAAGAAAGATCATGAGAGGTAAGTGTTTTGGGAGCAGCTGAGTGAGTACATTAGCAGTTTTGATGCACGAGACCAGGTTATAGTGATGGGTGATTTGAATGCAAAGGTGAGTAATGTAGCAATTGAAGCAATAATTGGTGTACATGGGGTGTTCAGTGTTGTAAATGGAAATGGTGAAGAACTTGTAGATTTGTGTGCTGAAAAAGGACTGGTGATTGAGAATATCTGGTTTAAAAGGAGATATATACATAAGTATATGTATGTAAGAAGGAGAGATGGCCAGAGAGCACTATTGGATTATGTGTGAATTGATAGGTGCGTGAAAGAGAGACTTTGGATGTTAATGTGCTGAGAGGTGCAACTGGAGGAATGTCTGATCATTATCTTGTGGAGGTGAAGATGAAGATTTGTAGAGATTTTCATATAAGAAGTGAGAATGTTGGGGTGAAAAGATTGGTGAGAGGTAGTGAAAGCTTTGCGGAAGATGTAAACCGGCAAGGCCGCAGGTTTGGATGGTACTGCGTGGAATGTACTAAAAACAGGGGGTGACTGTGTTGTTGATTGTGTTGGGGATTGGTGGAATGCATGCATAGTGCCATTGTACAAAGGCAAAAGTGATAAAGGTGAGTGTTCACCTTTGTTGAGTATTCCTGGGAAATTGTATGGTAGGGTGTTGATTGAGAGGGTAAAGGCATGTACAGAGCATCAGTTTGGGGAAGAGAATTGTGGTTTCAGAAGTGGTATAGGATGTGTGGACCAGGTGTTTGCTTTGAAGAATGTATGTGAAAAATATTTAGAAAAACAGATGGATTTGTATGTAGAATTTAGGGATCTGGAGAAGGCATATGAAAGGGTTGATGGAGATGCTTTCTGAAAGGTTGTAAGAGTATATGGTGAGGAAGGTAAGTTGCTAGAAACAGTGAAAAGTTTTTACCAAGGATGTAAGGCATGTGTATGAACAGGAAGAGATGAAAATTATTGGTTCCCAGTGAATGTCAGTCTGTGGCAGGGGTGCGTAATGTCTCCATGGTTGTTCAATTTGTTTATGGATGGGGTGGTTAAGAAGGTGAATGCAAAAGTTTTGGAGAGAGGGGCAAGTATGTAGTCTGTTGTGGATGAGAGGGCCTGGGAAGTGAGTCAGTTGGTCGCCGATGATACAGCACTGGTGGCTGATTTGGGTGAGAAACTGCAGAGATTGGTGACTGAGTCTGGAGAAGTGTGTGAAAGAAGAAAGTTGAGAGTAAATGTGAAAAAGAGCAAGTTTATCATGTTCAGTAGGGTTGAGGGACAAGTTAATTGGGAAGTAGGTTTGAATGGAGAAAAACTGGAGGAAGTGAAGTGTTTTAGATATCTGGGAGTGAATGTAGCAGCCGATGGAACCATGGAAGTGGAAGTGAGTCACAGGGTTCGGGAGGGAGTGAAGGCTCTGACAATGTTGAAGAATGCATGGAAGGTGAGAACATTACTTCAGAGAGCAAAAATGGGTATGTTTCAAGGAATAGTGGTTCCAACAATGTTATATGGTTGCGAGGCATGGGCTATAGATAGGGTTGTGTAGAGGAGGGTGGACATGTTGGAAATGAAATGTATAAGGACAATATGTGGTATGAGGAGGTTTGATTGAGTAAGTAATGAAAGGGTGCGAGAGATGTGAGGTAATAAAAAGACTGTGGTTGAGAGAACAGAAGAGGGTGTGTTGAAATGGTTTGGACACATGGAGAGAATGAGAAAAGATTGACAAAGAGAATATATGTGTCAGAGGTGGAGAGAACGAGAAGTGGGAGACCAAATTAGAGGTGGAAGGATGGAGTGAAAAAGATTTTGAGCAATTGGGGCCTGAACATACAGGAGGGTGAAATGCGTGCAAGGAATAGAGTGAATTGGAACGATGTGGTACACCAGGGTCGACGTGCTGTCAATGAATTTATCATACTTACCTGCCGTCTTCCGCATTAGCGAGGTAGTGCAAGGAAACAGATGAGGAATGGCCCAACCCACCCACATATACATGCACATACATAAATGCCCACACACGCACATATACATACATATACATTTCAATGGATACATATATATACATACACAGACATACACTTATGTACACATGTACATATCCATACTTGCTGCCTTCATCCATTCCCATTGCCACCCTGCCACACATGAAATGGCATTCCACCCCCCAGCAAGTCAGTGCCAAGAACAGACAAAAAAAAGGCCATATTTGTTCAAACTCAGTCATGTGTAATGCACCAAAACCACAGCTCCCTTTCCACATCCAGGCCCCACAGACCTTTCCATGGTATACCCCAGACGCTTCACAGGCCCTGGTTCAATCCAATGACAGCACATCAACCCCGGTATACAACATTGTTCCAATTCACTCTATTCCTTGCACGCTTTTCATCCTCCTATATGTTCAGGCCCCGATTGCTCAAAATCTTTTCCACTCCATCCTTCCACCTCCAATTTGGTCTCCCACTTCTCTTTCTTTCCTCCACCTCTGACACATATATCCTCTTTGTCAATCTTTCCTCACTCATTCTCTGCATGTGTCCAACCCATTTCAACACACCCTCTTTTGCTCTCTTCTCTCAACCACACTCTTTATATTACCACACATCTCTCTTACCCTTTAACTACTTACTTGATCAAACCACCTCACACCACATATTGTCCTCAAACAATACATTTCTAACATATCCACTCTCCTCCACACAACCCTATCTATAGCCTGAATCAGCCACCAGCGCTGTATCATCAGCAAATGCCAACTGACTCACTTCCTAAGCCCTCTCATCCACAACAGACTGCATACTTATCCCTCTCTCCAAAACTCTTGCATAATAATAATAATCATGATAATAATAATAATAATAATAATAATAATAATAATAATAATAATAATAATAATAATATTAATAATAATAATAATAATAATAATAATCTAATTTGCTTGAGATACAGAAAACTCATTCAAGTTAAAGTACATGAAGGAGAATCTTCTTTTCTACAATCCACTCTAAATTAAATAGTTCAAAAAATTTACCTGGAGAAGTTTATCAAAATACTGGTTGAAGACATTGTGATTTAGTGTGGTCGGCACCTTAGTTCTCCATACTCGAGTGAACATCTGTAGGTTGGTTACTATACTGTCCCTTGGTATACCTGGAGGAACTTGTGTAGTTACGGCCACCAATGGGACAGGAGGACAGTCCTCAACAAGAAGCCCAATCATCTCTGCATCTTCCATGTCATCCAGCTGGTTGAAGATGGAAAATATTAAATCTTTTTAATATATGTTTGCCCTTTCCAGCATGAGCGAAGTAAAGACAAGAACAGATGACAGAGGCTTATGGGGAAAATTCCTCACTTCACTTCTTGCACTGTTTCTTCTTTTGGGAAGTAATACAGGAAGGAAGGATCTCCAACCATCCACTTCCAGCCCTCTTAGTTGCTTTTTAAAACACGCAGGGGATTTTTGGGCAGTATTATTTCTCCCCCATCCCCAGGGATATATAAGAAATAAAAAAATCCTACATCCAGGTTATATCTTGCAATTCCTATATCAAGATGTATACTATGTATGGGATGTGATGGGGTGCTGCTGTCCCTCTACAGTCAGTAAAATGTTTTTAGAGATAGCAATTGCAAAGAATATTTCAAAAGAAGCCCCAAGAAAAAGCCTGATAAAATATGCCAATAAAGCTTTAAACTTATTACGGCACTGTGTGTTTAGCTTGCTTACAATACATTTGCCACAAAGGAATTCACAGAGATGTCATTTACTTTATATCATCAGATATCAAATATATGAGGTATAGTTCACAATAAAATAGTTGAGAAAGACATATGATAGGGTTGATATGGATGCTTTGTGTAAGGTCTTAAGAGTATATGGTGTGGGAGGTAAGCTGCTACAAGCAGAGAAGTTTTTATCAAAGATGTAAGGCATGTGCACCAGTAGGAAGAGAGGAGAATGATTGGTTCCCAGTGAAGGTCAGTCTGTGGCAGAGGTGTGCGATGTCCCCATGGTTGTTTAATTTGTTTATGGATGGGGTGGTCAAGGAAGCAAATGGAAGAGTTTTGGAGAGAGGGGAGAGTATGTAGTCTGTTGGGGATGAGAGGGCCTGGGAAGTGAGTCAGTTGTTACTCGTCGATGATACAGCACTAGTGGCCGATTCGAGTGAGAAACTGCAGAAGTTGGTGACTGAGTCTGATAAAGTGTGTGAAAGTAGAAAGTTGAGAGTAAATGTGAAAAAAGCAAGGTTATTAGGATTTTGCAAGGTTGAGGGAAAAGTTATGTGGGAGGTAAGTTTGAATGGAGAAAAATTGGAGGAAGTGAAGTGTTTTAGATATCTGAAAGTGGACTTAACAGCAAATGGAACCATAGAAGTGGAATTAAGTCATAGGGTAGGGTAGGATCCTAAGGTTCTGGGAGCAATGAAGAATGTGTGGAGAGAGAAAATATTATCTCGGAGCAAAATTGGGTATGTTTGAAAGGATAGTAGTTCCAACAATATCTTACACATGCCTTACATCCTCGATAAAACTTCTCACTGCCTCTAGCAACGTGCCTCCCACACCATATATTCTTAATATCTTCCACAGAGCATCTCTATCAACTCTATCATCTGCCTTCTATAGATATATATATATATATATATATATATATA
The DNA here is from genome assembly GCF_036320965.1 of Panulirus ornatus. Lineage (NCBI taxonomy): Eukaryota > Metazoa > Arthropoda > Malacostraca > Decapoda > Palinuridae > Panulirus > Panulirus ornatus. The sequence goes on along the minus strand of NC_092231.1, from coordinate 14,777,399 downwards.
CATATATATATACATATATATATATATATATATATATATATATATATATATATATATATATATATATATATATATATATATTTTTTTTTTTTTTTTTTTCATTCATTTCAAGCTAGAAGTTTCAGTTTTCTAAATTGTTTCTTACATTTCTCATATGTATATATATGTATGTGTGTGTGTGTGTATATGTGCGTATGTATGTGTATGTGTGTGTATGTGTATATGTATATATATATGTATATTATCCCTGGGGATAGGGGTGAAAGAATACTTCCCACGTATTCCTCGCGTGTTGTAGAAAGCGACTAGAGGGGACGGGAGCGGGGGGCCAGAAATCCTCCCCTCCTTGTATTAACTTTCTAAAATGGGAAACAGAAGAAGGAGTCACGCGGGGAGTGCTCATCCTCCTCGAAGGCTCAGAGTGGGGTGCCTAAATGTGTGTGGATGTAACCAAGATGTGAAAAAAGGAGAGATAGGTAGTATGTTTGAGGAAAGGAACCTGGATGTTTTGGCTCTGAGTGAAACGAAGCTCAAGGGTAAAGGGGAAGAGTGGTTTGGAAATGTCTGGGGAGTAAAGTCAGGGGTTAGTGAGAGGACAAGAGCAAGGGAAGGAGTAGCAATACTCCTGAAACAGGAGTTGTGGGAGTATGTGATAGAGTGTAAGAAAGTAAATTCTCGATTAATATGGGTAAAACTGAAAGATGATGGAGAGAGGTGGGTGATTATTGGTGCATATGCACCTGGGCATGAGAAGAAAGATCAAGAGAGGCAAGTGTTTTGGGAGCAGCTGAATGAGTGTGTTAGTGGTTTTGATGCACGAGACCGGGTCATAGTGATGGGTGATTTGAATGCAAAGGTGAGTAATGTGGCAGTTGAGGGAATAATTGGTATACATGGGGTGTTCAGTGTTGTAAATGGAAATGGTGAAGAGCTTGTAGATTTATGTGCTGAAAAAGGACTGATGATTGGGAATACCTGGTTTAAAAAGCGAGATATACATAAGTATACTTATGTAAGTAGGCGAGATGGCCAGAGAGCGTTATTGGATTACGTGTTAATTGACAGGCGTGCGAAAGAGAGACTTTTGGAAGTTAATGTGCTGAGAGGTGCAGCTGGAGGGATGTCTGATCATTATCTTGTGGAGGCTAAGGTGAAGATTTGTATGGGTTTTCAGAAAAGAAGAGTGAATGTTGGGGTGAAGAGGGTGGTGAGAGTAAGTGAGCTTGAGAAGGAGACCTGTGTGAGGAAGTACCAGGAGAGACTGAGTACAGAATGGAAAAAGGTGAGAACAATGGAAGTAAGGGGAGTGGGGGAGGAATGGGATGTATTTAGGGAATCAGTGATGGATTGCGCAAAAGATGCTTGTGGCATGAGAAGAGTGGGAGGTGGGTTGATTAGAAAGGGTAGTGAGTGGTGGGATGAAGAAGTAAGAGTATTAGTGAAAGAGAAGAGAGAGGCATTTGGACGATTTTTGCAGGGAAAAAATGCAATTGAGTGGGAGATGTATAAAAGAAAGAGACAGGAGGTCAAGAGAAAGGTGCAAGAGGTGAAAAAAAGGGCAAATGAGAGTTGGGGTGAGAGAGTATCATTAAATTTTAGGGAGAATAAAAAGATGTTCTGGAAGGAAGTAAATAAAGTGCGTAAGACAAGGGAGCAAATGGGAACTTCAGTGAAGGGCGCAAATGGGGAGGTGATAACAAGTAGTGGTGATGTGAGAAGGAGATGGAGTGAGTATTTTGAAGGTTTGTTGAATGTGTTTGATGATAGAGTGGCAGATATAGGGTGTTTTGGTCGAGGTGGTGTGCAAAGTGAGAGGGTTAGGGAAAATGATTTGGTAAACAGAGAAGAGGTAGTGAAAGCTTTGCGGAAGATGAAAGCCGGCAAGGCAGCAGGTTTGGATGGTATTGCAGTGGAATTTATTAAAAAAGGGGGTGACTGTATTGTTGACTGGTTGGTAAAGTTATTTAATGTATGTATGACTCATGGTGAGGTGCCTGAGGATTGGCGGAATGCGTGCATAGTGCCATTGTACAAAGGCAAAGGGGATAAGAGTGAGTGCTCAAATTACAGAGGTATAAGTTTGTTGAGTATTCCTGGTAAATTATATGGGAGGGTATTGATTGAGAGGGTGAAGGCATGTACAGAGCATCAGATTGGGGAAGAGCAGTGTGGTTTCAGAAGTGGTAGAGGATGTGTGGATCAGGTGTTTGCTTTGAAGAATGTATGTGAGAAATACTTAGAAAAGCAAATGGATTTGTATGTAGCATTTATGGATCTGGAGAAGGCATATGATAGAGTTGATAGAGATGCTCTGTGGAAGGTATTAAGAATATATGGTGTGGGAGGAAAGTTGTTAGAAGCAGTGAAAAGTTTTTATCGAGGATGTAAGGCATGTGTGCGTGTAGGAAGAGAGGAAAGTGATTGGTTCTCAGTGAATGTAGGTTTGCGGCAGGGGTGTGTGATGTCTCCATGGTTGTTTAATTTGTTTATGGATGGGGTTGTTAGGGAGGTGAATGCAAGAGTTTTGGAAAGAGGGGCAAGTATGAAGTCTGTTGGGGATGAGAGAGCTTGGGAAGTGAGTCAGTTGTTGTTCGCTGATGATACAGCGCTGGTGGCTGATTCATGTGAGAAACTGCAGAAGCTGGTGACTGAGTTTGGAAAAGTGTGTGGAAGAAGAAAGTTAAGAGTAAATGTGAATAAGAGCAAGGTTATTAGGTTCAGTAGGGTTGAGGGTCAAGTCAATTGGGAGGTGAGTTTGAATGGAGAAAAACTGGAGGAAGTGAAGTGTTTTACATATCTGGGAGTGGATCTGGCAGCGGATGGAACCATGGAAGCGGAAGTGGATCATAGGGTGGGGGAGGGGGCGAAAATCCTGGGGGCCTTGAAGAATGTGTGGAAGTCGAGAACATTATCTCGGAAAGCAAAAATGGGTATGTTTGAAGGAATAGTGGTTCCAACAATGTTGTATGGTTGCGAGGCGTGGGCTATGGATAGAGTTGTGCGCAGGAGGATGGATGTGCTGGAAACGAGATGTTTGAGGACAATGTGTGGTGTGAGGTGGTTTGATCGAGTGAGTAACGTAAGGGTAAGAGAGATGTGTGGAAATAAAAAGAGCGTGGTTGAGAGAGCAGAAGAGGGTGTTTTGAAGTGGTTTGGGCACATGGAGAGGATGAGTGAGGAAAGATTGACCAAGAGGATATATGTGTCGGAGGTGGAGGGAACAAGGAGAAGAGGGAGACCAAATTGGAGGTGGAAAGATGGAGTGAAAAAGATTTTGTGTGATCGGGGCCTGAACATGCAGGAGGGTGAAAGGAGGGCAAGGAATAGAGTGAATTGGAGCGATGTGGTATACCGGGGTTGACGTGCTGTCAGTGGATTGAAGCAAGGCATGTGAAGCGTCTGGGGTAAACCATGGAAAGCTGTGTAGGTATGTATATTTGCGTGTGTGGACGTATGTATATACATGTGTATGGGGGGGGGGGTTGGGCCATTTCTTTCGTCTGTTTCCTTGTGCTACCTCGCAAACGCGGGAGACAGCGACAAAGTATAATAAAAAAAAAATAATATATATATATATATATATATATATATATATATATATATATATATATATATATATTTTTTTTTTTTTTTGCTGTCTCCCGCGTTTGCAAGGTAGCGCAAGGAAACAGACGAAAGAAATGGCCCAACCCACCCCCATACACATGTATATACATACTTCCACACATGCAAATATACATACCTACACAGCTTTCCATGGTTTACCCCAGACGCTTCACATGCCCTGATTCAATCCACTGACATCACGTCAACCCCGGTATACCACATCGATCCAATTCACTCTATTCCTTGCCCTCCTTTCACCCTCCTGCATGTTCAGGCCCCGATCACACAAAATCTTTTTCACTCCATCTTTCCACCTCCAATTTGGTCTCCCACTTCTCCTCGTTCCCTCCACCTCCGACACATATATCCTCTTGGTCAATCTTTCCTCACTCATTCTCTCCATGTGCCCAAACCATTTCAAAACACCCTCTTCTGCTCTCTCAACCACGCTCTTTTTATTTCCACACATCTCTCTTACCCTTACTTTACTTACTCGATCAAACCACCTCACACCACACATTGTCCTCAAACATCTCATTTCCAGCACATCCATCCTCCTGCGCACAACTCTATCCATAGCCCACACCTCGCAACCATATAACATTGTTGGAACCACTATTCCTTCAAACATACCCATTTTTGCTTTCCGAGATAATGTTCTCGACTTCCACACATTCTTCAAGGCTCCCAGGATTTTTGCCCCCTCCCCCACCCTATGATCCACTTCCGCTTCCATGGTTCCATCCGCTGCCAGATCCACTCCCAGATATCTAAAACACTTTACTTCCTCCAGTTTTTCTCCATTCAAATTTACCTCCCAATTGACTTGAACCTCAACCCTACTGTACCTAATTACCTTGCTCTTATTCACATTTACTCTTAACTTTCTTCTTTCACACTTTACCAAACTCAGTCACCAGCTTCTGTAGTTTCTCACATGAATCAGCCACCAGCGCTGTATCATCAGCGAACAACAATTGACTCACTTCCCAAGCTCTCTCATTCCCAACAGACTTCATAGTTGCCCCTCTTTCCAAAACTCTTGCATTTACCTCCCTAACAACCCCATCCATAAACAAATTAAACAACCATGGAGACATCACACACCCCTGCCGCAAACCTACATTCACTGAGAACCAATCACTTTCCTCTCTTCCTACACGTACACATGCCTTACATCCTTGATAAAAACTTTTCACTGCTTCTAACAACTTGCCTCCCACACCATATATTCTTAATACCTTCCACAGAGCATCTCTATCAACTCTATCATATGCCTTCTCCAGATCCATAGATGCTACATACAAATCCATTTGCTTTTCTAAGTATTTCTCACATACATTCTTCAAAGCAAACACCTGATCCACACATCCTCTACCACTTCTGAAACTACACTGCTCTTCCCCAATCTGATGCTCTGTACATGCCTTCACCCTCTCAATCAATACCCTCCCATATAATTTGCCAGGAATACTCAACAAACTTATACCTCTGTAATTTGAGCACTCACTCTTATCCCCTTTGCCTTTGTACAATGGCACTATGCACGCATTCCGCCAATCCTCAGGCACCTCACCATGAGTCATACATACATTAAATAACCTTACCAACCAGTCAATAATACAGTCACCCCCTTTTTTAATAAATTCCACTGCAATACCATCCAAACCTGCTGCCTTGCCGGCTTTCATCTTCCGCAAAGCTTCTACTACCTCTTCTCTGTTTACCAAATCATTAAACAGAGAAGAGGTAGTAAAAGCTTTGCGGATATATATATATATATATATATATATATATATATATATATATTTTTTTTTTTTTTTTTTTTTTTTTTTTCAAACTATTCGCCATTTCCCGCGTTAGCGAGGTAGCGTTAAGAACAGAGAACTGGGCCACTGAGGGAATATCCTCACCTGGCCCCCTTCTCTGTTCCTTCTTTTGGAAAATTTAAAAAAATTGAGAGGGGAGGATTTCCAGCCCCCCGCTCCCTCCCCTTTTAGTCGCCTTCTACGACACGCAGGGAATACGTGGGAAGTATTCTTTCTCCCCTATCCCCAGGGATAACAATATATATATATATATATATATATATATATATATATATATGACTCATGGTGAGGTGCCTGAGGATTGGCGGAATGCGTGCATAGTGCCATTGTACAAAGGCAAAGGGGATAAGAGTGAGTGCTCAAATTACAGAGGTATAAGTTTGTTGAGTATTCCTGGCAAATTATATGGGAGGGTATTGATTGAGAGGGTGAAGGCATGTACAGAGCATCAGATTAGGGAAGAGCAGTGTAGTTTCAGAAGTGGTAGAGGATGTGTGGATCAGGTGTTTGCTTTGAAGAATGTATGTGAGAAATACTTAGAAAAGCAAATGGATTTGTATGTAGCATCTATGGATCTGGAGAAGGCATATGATAGAGTTGATAGAGATGCTCTGTGGAAGGTATTAAGAATATATGGTGTGGGAGGCAAGTTGTTAGAAGCAGTGAAAAGTTTTTATCGAGGATGTAAGGCATGTGTACGTGTAGGAAGAGAGGAAAGTGATTGGTTCTCAGTGAATGTAGGTTTGCGGCAGGGGTGTGTGATGTCTCCATGGTTGTTTAATTTGTTTATGGATGGGGTTGTTAGGGAGGTGAATGCAAGAGTTTTGGAAAGAGGGGCAAGTATGAAGTCTGTTGGGGATGAGAGAGCTTGGGAAGTGAGTCAGTTGTTGTTCGCTAATGATACAGCGCTGGTGGCTGATTCATGTGAGAAACTACAGAAGCTGGTGACTGAGTTTGGTAAAGTGTGTGAAAGAAGAAAGTTAAGAGTAAATGTGAATAAGAGCAAGGTTATTAGGTACAGTAGGGTTGAGGGTCAAGTCAATTGGGAGGTGAGTTTGAATGGAGAAAAACTGGAGGAAGTGAAGTGTTTTAGATATCTGGTAGTGGATCTGGCAGCGGATGGAACCATGGAAGCGGAAGTGGATCATAGGGTGGGGGAGGGGGTGAAAATTCTGGGAGCCTTGAAGAATGTGTGGAAGTCGAGAACATTATCTCGGAAAGCAAAAATGGGTATGTTTGAAGGAATAGTGGTTCCAACAATGTTGTATGGTTGCGAGGCGTGGACTATGGATAGAGTTGTGCGCAGGAGGATGGATGTGCTGGAAATGAGATGTTTGAGGACAATGTGTGGTGTGAGGTGGTTTGATCGAGTAAGTAACGTAAGGGTAAGAGAGATGTGTGGAAATAAAAAGAGCGTGGTTGAGAGAGCAGAAGAGGGTGTTTTGAAATGGTTTGGTCACATGGAGAGAATGAGTGAGGAAAGATTGACCAAGAGGATATATGTGTCAGAGGTGGAGGGAACGAGGAGAAGTGGGAGACCAAATTGGAGGTGGAAAGATGGAGTGAAAAAGATTTTGAGTGATCGGGGCCTAAACATGCAGGAGGGTGAAAGGCGGGCAAGGAATAGAGAGAATTAGATCGATGTGGTATACCGGGGTTGACGTGCTGTCAGTGGATTGAAGCAGGGCATGTGAAGCGTCTGGGGTAAACCATGGAAAGTTGTTTGGGGCCTGGATGTGGAAAGGGAGCTGTGGTTTCGGGCATTATTGCATGACAGCTAGAGACTGAGTGTGAACGAATGGGGCCTTTGTTGTCTTTTCCTAGCACTACCTCGCACACATGAGGGGGGAGGGGGATAGTATTCCATGTGTGGCGAGGTGGCGATGGGAATGAATAAAGGCTGACAGTGTGAATTGTGTGCATGGGTTTATATGTATGTGTCTGTGTGTGTATATATATGTGTACATTGAGATGTATAGGTATGTATATTTGCATGTGTGGACGTGTATGTATATACATGTGTATAGGGGTGGGTTGGGCCATTTCTTTCGTCTGTTTCCTAGCGCTACCTCGCAAACGCGGGAGACAGCGACAAAGCAAAATAAAAATAAGAAAAAATATATATTTATATTTCATTTATTCATTTTGCTTTGTCGCTGTCTCCCGCATTTGCGAGGTAGCACAAGGAAACAGACGAAAGAATGGCCCAACCCACCCAGATACATATGTATATACATACTCGTCCACACACGCACATATACTTACCTATATATCTCAACGTATAAATACATATACACATACAGACATATACATATATACACATGTACATAATTCATACTGTCTGCCCTTTATTCATTCCCGTTGCCACCCCCCCACACACGAATTGACAACCCCCTCCCCCCGCATGGGCGTGAGGTGGCGCTAGGAAAAGACAACAAAGGCCACATTTGTTCACACCAGTCTCTAGCTGTCATGTATAATGCACCAAAACCACAGCTCCCTTTCCACATCCAGGCCCCACAAAACTTTCCATGGTTTACCCCAGATGCTTCAAATGCCCTGGTTCAATCCATCAATAGCATGTCGACCCCAGTATACCACATCGTTCCAATTCACTCTATTCCTTGCACACCTTTCACCCTCCTGCATGTTCAGGCCCCGATCACTCAAAATCTTTTTCACTCAATCTTTCCACCTCCAATTTGGTCTCCCACTTCTCATTCCCTCCACCTCTGTGTGTGTGTGTGTGTGTGTGTGAGAGAGAGAGAGAGAGAGAGAGAGAGAGAGAGAGAGAGAGAGAGAGAGAGAGAGAGAGAGAGAGAGAGAGAGAGATGCTCATACATGTGTACATACATATATATGCATAAACATATTATACATATACATATCTACACATATTCATACTTGCTCACTTTCATCCACTCCCAGCACCACCCTGCCCCTCAGGAAACAGTATTGCCACCATCTTCTGCCCTCTTAACTGCACTCCTTTTATTACCACACATCTCTTACCCTTTCATTACTTACTCAATCAAACACCTTGCATCACATATTGCTCTCAAATATTTCACTTCCAACACATCCACCCTCCTCCGCACAACCCTATCTATAGCCCACGCAGGGGGTTTGGATGGTATTGCAGTTGAGTTTATCAAAAAGGGGGTGACTGTGTAGTTGACTGGTTGGTAAGGATATTCAATGTATGTATGCTTCATGGTGAAGTGCCTGAGGATTGGCAGAATGCATGCATAGTGCCACTGTATAGTGCCATTGTATAAAGGCAAAGGGGATAAAGGTGAGTGTTCAAATTACAGAAGTATAAGTTTGTTGAGTACTCCTGAGAAATTGTATTGGAGGGTATTGACTGAGAGGGTAAAGGCATGTACAGAGCATAAGATTGGGGAAGAGGCAGAGTGGTTTCAGAAGTGGTAGAGGATGTGTGGATCAGGTTTTTGCTTTGAAGAATGTATGTGAATAATACTTAGAAAAATAGATGGATTTGTATGTAGCATTTATGGATCTGGAGAAGGCATATGACAGAGTTGATAGAGATGCTTTGTGGAAGGTATTAAGAGTATATGGCGTGGGAGGTAAGTTGTTAGAAGCAGTGAAAAGTTTTCATCAAACGTGTAAGGCATGTGTGAGTAGGAAGAGAGGAAAGTGATTGCGGCCAGGGTGCATGATGTCTCCATGGCTGTTTATTTTGTTTATGACTGGGGATGTTAGGGAGGTGAATGCAAGAGTTTTGGAAAGAGGGTTAAGTATGCAGTATGTTGTGGATGACAGGGCTTGGGTGAGAAACTGCAGAAGTTGGTGACTGAGTTTGGTAAAGTGTGTGAAAGAAGAAAGTTGAGAGTAAATGTGAATAAGGGCAAGGTTATTAGGTTCAGTAGGTTTGAGGGACACATTACCTGGGAGGTAAGTTTGAATGGAGAAAAACTGGAGGAAGTGAAGTGTTTTAGATATACCCATTTTTGCTCTCCAAGATTATGTTCTCTCCTTCCACAGATTCTTCATCGCTCTAAGAACCTTTGCTCCCTCCCCACCCTGTGACTGACTTCCGCTTCCATGGTTCCATTCACTGCTAAGTCCACTCCCAGATATCTAAAACACTTCACTTCCTCCAATTTTTCTCAATTCAAACTTAAATCTCAATTAACTTGTCCCTCAACCCTCCTGAACCTAATAACGTTGCTCTAATTCACATTCACTCTCAACTTTCTCCTTTCACCCACTTTTCCAAACTCAGTCACCAACTTATGTAGTTTCATCGGCGAACAACAACTGACTCACTTTATGTAAAATAAGTTAAATATTTTACAATATCACTATGGTAGAAAGTGCACCAATACTTCTGTGAAGGTTAGGAAGTGGAGTAAGTGTGGTCTTGAGTGGAGCATGCCACTTTTCTGCCAGTGAGTCAGTCTCACAGTTACCTTCATTGTGTGTGGATCTGTGCTATGTTAAAATTTTCAATGTATGTATGGCTCAAGGTGAGGTGCCTGAATACTGGCAAAATGCATGTTTAGTGCCAGTGTATAAAGACAAGGAACACAACAGTGAATGTTTGAGTTATAAATCTAAAATTTGTTGAATATACTTATCAATTTGTATGGGAGAGATGTTACTGAGAGGGAAGTGTCAGGCACAGAACAACAGATTAGGGAAGAACAATATGGTTTCAGGAGAGGCAGAAATGTAGATCAGGTGTTAGCCTTGAATCATTTGAGTGAGAGATACCTAAAAACGACTTCTTTGTATGTTGCATTTATGGATGCGGGGAAAGACTATGACAGGGTTGATAGAGATGCTTTGTGGAAGGTGTTACATATATATGGTATATGGAAAAAGCAACTAGAAACAGTGAGGATTTTCTATCAAGAGGGTATGGGATGTATGCAAAAAAGAGAGGAGGGTGAGACGCTGCAAGTGAAAGTAAGTCTGAGTCATCTTTTTATGAATGGGGTGGTGAGGGATGTAACTGTGAGGTCTTACAGAAAGAGGGAGGTCTGTACTGTGCTGGGGTGGGGTATCCTTGAAGGAGAGCCAGTTGCTCTTTAATGATGACACAGCTCTGGTGGTGAATTTGAGTGAGAACTGCAGAAGTTAGTGTCTGAGTTTGGAGGAGTGTGTGAAAGGAGAGAGTCAAGAGTTGATGCGAATAAAAGTAAGATTATCAAATTTCAACCTTTATACCTGGTAATATCCCTTCCAAACTTTGAAGATGACACTTCTCACTCATAATGTCTATATCATCCTTAAAACTTACAAAAGAAAACTACATAAGTCTTAAAGAAGATTTTCTAGCATTTCAATGGCTGTTTTCCTCCTAAGATCCTACTATCATAATGTTTTAAGCTAATGCAATTTCTGACACAAATAATCTGTATCATTAGAATACTCATACTTAAGTCAATGTTGTGGTTGTCTTCTGTAATTCACTGGATACATTAACAATTCCACTAATACTCTTCCTTAATAAAAAAAATGTAAACATTATCATTTACCTCTAAAACCGAGGTATCTTTATTTCCTGATGATAAGTCTATCTCAGGTAGATCATCCTCCGAATCTTCTGTATCTGACCCATGGGTGCCATTCATCTCATCGACCAACATATCCTGGAGATTAAGATAAGCAAGATAAAAAAATACACAAGAACCATGGTTTTCTATTTTCTCTGAGTTAAAACAATGCATAAAGAAAAACAAAAAACAGTATCGACTGAGGTGCCAGCCTTGCTATATGCTGTTAAACAAATTTATGATACAAAAATATATTGTGCACAACATTAAAAGTCCCTCTGTTTCAAAGTTAATACAAGCCATAGTGTTGCATATATGAGGTAATTTCTAATTTTGTTTGGTAAAAATCATTGCTTTATTTTACATTAAGGCTATAACAAATTAGAAACATCAGCTTTGAGTAACTTTCTGTAAGGCACAATCATATAAAGATTCAAAGAACAGTATGATTTCTTATATACCAGTATCATTAACTGTAAAAGCAACTTCTCATGTAATCTATGAAATATCACAAATGAACTAATGGCTCACAATCTTTCCTTCTGCAATTTTGTAGCTATGAACTTTTACCAATCAACAAAATCTTTTGAAATCTGGAAAAACAGAACTATGCTGAAAAAATATGAATGCCTAAGCTACTTAATTCTTAAACATAAAAAGCAACCACATCCAGTTTTATCAATATCCAACATCATTCAACAAAGATGAAGACCAAAAATCAAACTCTGGGACACACTGAGTGTATGTTTGTAGGTATGAATAGTGAATTCAACCCTAAACTCACACATCTGCTGAGGACTGATGAGTAATCTCACTGTCTAATACTATGCTAATAAGATTTAGTATTACCAGTAACTTATAACCAAAGTCCGAAAAGTATGTAGGGATTACACATAGATGCCTACTTTGCTATATTTCTGGTGAGAGTGCTGCACATTCAGTAAAATAAGTAATGACATTGAGTTTTGATACAAATCTTCTGGAGAAGGTACAATGGCAGGCAAAAAAGACTGCATGAAATAAGAGAGCTGATCCACATGGATTGATCTGTAGCCAGGGAATCATCCACATTGGAAGAGTGACGGAAAAACAGTCATGATGAATCACTTCTGACTGCATAAAAATGCATTTACATATACACATCTCCCCTATCTAAATGAGATGAAAAAGAATATTTAGAAAAAATTCAATATGCACAAGGTGTAGTTCACGCCATACATTCCATATCATAGGCATCACAATGAATCCTGGGAAGTGCAATCAATCACCCTGCCTGTTCATATCTAGTACACACTGTATTATGTAATTTTTCTACATTAAAGCCAGCGAAAATACTCACAAAATTAAAGACTCTGTAAATAAGTCAAGCTCACCCTTAGCCAAGATTACTTCACAAGTTCAGAATCCATTGAAAAATAAAATAAAAATGTTGGCCCAGTCCCCACAGACCTTTCCATGGTTTACCCCAGACACTTCACAGGCCCTGTTTCAGTCCAATGACAGCACGCTGACCCCAGAATACCACATCATTCCAACTCATTCTATTCCTTGTGCGCTTCTCACCCTTCTATATGTTCAGGCCCCAATCTCTCAAAATCTTTTTCTCTCCATCCTTCCACCTCCAATTTGGTCTCCCACTTCACCTTGTTCTCTCCACCTCCAACACATATATCCTCTTTGTCAATCTTTCCTCACTCATTCTCTCCATATGTCCAAACCATTTCAACACAACCCTTTCTGCTTTCAACCATACTCTTTTTATTTTCACACATCTCCCTTACCCTTACATTACTTGCTCAATCAAACCACCTCACACCACTGATTGTCCTCAAACATTGCATTTCCAACACATCAACCCTCCTCCATAAAACTTTATCTACAGCTCATGCCTTGCAACCATATAAAATTGTTGGAACTACTATTCCTTCAAACATAACTATTTTTGCTCTCTGAGATAATGTTCTCACCTTCCACACATTCTTCAATACCCCCAGAACCTTTGCTCCCTCCCCCACCCTGTGACTCACCTTCACTTCCATGGTTCCATCCTCTGCTAAGTCCACTCCAAGATATATAAAACACTTCACTTCCTCCAGTTTTTCTCCATTCCAACTTACCTCCCAATCAACTTGTCCCTCAACACTACTGATCCGTTTCTTTTTATTTTCTATTTTTTCCAAAAAGTAACAGAAGGGAGCCAAGTGTGGATATTCCCTCTAAGTCTCACGCCTCTGTTCTTAATGTTACCTCGCTAAAGAAGGAAATGGGAAATATGTATTAAAAGAAAAAAACATTGGAAGGGGACAAATGGGGAGGTAATAACAAGTAGTGACAAAGTGAAAAGGAGATGGAATGGGTATTTTGAAGGTTTGTTGAATGTGTTTGATGACAGAGTGGCAGATATAGGGTGTTTTGGTCAGGGTGGTGTGCAAAGTGAGAGGGTCAAGGAGAATGGTTTGGTGAACAGAGAAGAGGTAGCGAAAGCTTTGCGGAACATGGCAACCGGCAAGGCAGCAGGTTTGGATGGTATTGCAGAGGATTCATAAAAAAGGGGGTGACTGTGTTGTTGATTTGGTGTGTAAGGATATTCAATATATGTATGGATCATGTTAAAGTGTCTGAGGATTGGCAGGATGCATGCATAGTGCCCCGTTACAAAAGGAAAGGGGATAAAGGTGAGTGTCCAAATTACAGAGGCATAAGTTTGCTGAGTATTCCTAGGATATTTTATGGGAGGGTATTGATTGAGAGGGGAAAGGCATGTACAGAGAAAGCATCAAATTAAGAAGAGCAGTGTGGTTTCAGAAGTGGTAGAGGATGTGTGGATCAGGTGTTTGCTTTGAAGAATGTATGTGAGAAATACTTAGAAAAACAGATGGATTTGTATGTACCATTATGGATCTGGAGAAGGCATATGATAGGGTGGATAGATATGCTTTGTGGAAGGTTTTAAGAGTATATGGTGAGGGAGGTAAGTTGTTAGAAGCAGTGAAAAGTTTTGACAAAGGATGTATGACATGATGTCTCCATGGTTAACTTGTTTATGAATGGGGTGGTTAGGAAGGTGAATGCAAGAGATTTGGAGAAAGGAGCAAGTATGCAGTCTGTTGTGGATTAGAGGGTTTGGGAAGTGAGTCAGTTGTTGTTCGATGATGATACAGCGCTGGTGCCTGATTCGGGTGAGAAACTGCAGAAGTTGGTGATTGAGTTTGGCAAAGTGTGTGAAAAAAGAACGCTAAGAGTAAATGTGAATAAGAGCAAGGTTATTAGGTTCAGTAGGGTTGAGGAACAAGTTAATTGGGAGGTAAGTTTGAATGGAGAAAAACTGGAAGAAGTGAAGCATTTTAGATATCTGGGAGTGGACTTAGTAGTGGATGGAACCATGGAAGTGGAGGTGAGTCACAGGGTGGGGGAGGGAGCAAAGGTACTTGGAGCTTTGAAGAATATGTGGAGGCGAGAATGTTATCTCAGAGAGCAAAAATGGTTATGCTTGAGGGAAGAGTGGTTCCAACAATGTTATATGGTTGCAAGGCATGGGCTATAGATAGGGCTGTGCATAGGAGGGTGGATGTGTTGGAAATTAAATGTTTGAGGACAATATGTGGTGTGAGGTGGTTTGATCGAGTAAGTTATGAAAGGGTAAGAGAGATGTCTGGTAATAAAGAGTGTGTTTGAGAAAGCAGTAGAGAGTGTGTTGAAATGGTTTGGACACATGAAGGGAATGAGAGAAAAGATTGACAAAGAGGATATATGTGTCAGAGGTGGAGGGAAGAAACTACAGGCTACAGAGGCATACGTTTGCTGAGGACACCTGGAAAAATATATGGAAGGTACTGACTGAGAGGGTGAAGGCATGTACAGATCATAAGATTGATGAGAAGCACTGTGGTTTCAGAAGTGGTAAAGGATGTGTGGATCAGGTGTTCGCTCTCAAGAATTTGTGTGAAAGATACTCAAAAAACAAATAGATTTGTATGTGGCATTTATGGATCTGGAGAAGGCATATGATAGGGATGATAGAAATGCTTTGTGGAAGGTTTTGAGAATATATGGTGCAAGAGGTAAGCAGCTAGTAGTGAGAAGGTTTTATCAAGGGTGTAAGGCACGTGCATGAGTAGGCAGAGAGGAGAATAATTGGTTCCCCATAAATGGGGTGCTGAGATAGGTAAATGCAAGAGTTTTAGAGAGAGGGGCAAGTACGCAGTCTGTTAGGGATGAGAGGGCCTGGAAAGTGAGTCAGTCATTACTCGCCAATGATACAGTACTGGTGGCTGATTTGTGAGAAAATGTAGAAATTGGTGACTGAGTTTAGAACAGAGTGGAAAAGGAGAAAGTTGAGAGTGAATGTGAATAAAAGCAAGGTGATTAGGTTTAGTAGGGTTGAGGGAGAAGTTAGCTGGGATGTAAGGTTGAAGGGAGAGAAACTGGAGGAAGTGAACTGTTTTAGATATCTGGGAGTGGACTTTGCAGCAAATGGAACCATGGCAGCAGAAGTGAGTCATGGGGTGATTGAGGGGGGTATAGGTTCTGGGAGTGGTGAAGAATGCGTGGAAAGAGAGAATGTTATCTCGGGAGCAAAAATATCTATGTTTGAAGGAATAATAGTTACGACAATATTATATGGTTGTGAGGAATGGGCTATATACAAAGTTGTGCAAAGGAAGGTGGAGTGTTGGAAATTATATGTTTGAAGACAATATGTGGGGTGAAGTGGTTTGATCGAGTGAGTAATGAAAGTGTAAGAGAAATGTGTGGTGCTAAAAAGTGTGGTTGAGAGAGCAGAAGAGGGTGTGTTGAAATGGTTTGGACATATGGAGAAAATGAGTGAAGAAAGGTTGACAAAGAGGATATATGTGTCAGAAGTGGAAGGAAAAAGAAGCAGGAGACCAAACTTGAGGTGGAAGGATGCAGTGAAAAAGATTTTGAATGACTGGGGCCTGAATATGCAGGAGGGTGAAAGGCATGCATGTAACAGAGTGAAATGGAATCATGTGGTTTACTGGGGTCAATATGCTGTTAATGGACCAAACCAGGGTATGTGGAATGTCTGGGGTAAACCATGGAAAGGTCTGTGGGGCCTGGGTGTGGATAGGGAGCTGCCATTTTGGTGAATTACACATGATAGCTAGAGAATGGATGTGAGGGGATGTGTCCTTTCTTTGCATGTTTCCTGGCGCTACCTTGCTGATGCAGGGGTGGTAATGCTGTTTCCTCTGGGTCAGGGTGGCACGGAGAATGGATGAAGGCAAGCAAGTATAAATATGTACATGTGTATAAATATGTATATGCATATATCTTCACCTTTGCCTCCACAAGATAATGATCAGACATCCCTCCAGTTGCACCTCTCAGCACATTAACATTCAAAAGTCTCTCTTTCACGCACATATCAATTAACATGTAATCCAATAACACTCTCTGGCCATCTCTCCTACTTACATACATATACTTATGTATATCTCTCTTTTTAAACCAGGTATTCCCAATCACCAGTCCTTTTTCAGAACACAAATCTACAAGCTCTTCACCATTTCCATTTACAATGCTGAACATCCCATGTACACCAATTATTCCCTCAACTGCCACATTACTTACCTTTGCATTCAAATCATCCATCACTATAACCTGGTCTCGTGCATCAAAACTGCTAACACACTCACTCAGCTGCTCCCAAAACACTTGCCTCTCATGATCTTTCTTCTCATGCCCAGGTGCATAGGCCCCAATAATCACCCATCTCTCTCCACCCACTTTCAGTTTTACCATATCAATCTAAAGTTTACTTTCTTACACTCTAGCACATACTCCCACAACTCCTGTTTCCGTAGTGCTACTCCTTCCTTTGCTCTTGTCCTTTCACCAACCCCTGACTTTACTCCCAAAACATTCCCAAACCACTCTTCCCCTTTATCCTTGAGCTTGTTTCACTCAGAGCCAAACATCCAGGTTCCTTTCCTCAAACATAATAACTATCTCCCCTTTTTTCTCATCTTAGTTACATCCACACACATTTACGCACCCCAATCTGAGCCTTCGAGGAGGATGAGCACTCCCCGCATGACTCCTTCTTCTGTTTCCCCTTTTAGAAAGTAAAAATACAAGGAGGGAGGGTTTCTAGCCACCTGCTTCCGTCCCCTTTAGTCGCCTTCTACAACACCCGGGGAATGCGTGGGAAGTATTCTTTCTCCCTATATGCACATGTAAGTGCATATATGTGTATACTTGTGTATGGGAGTGGATGGGTCTTTCTTTGTCTGTTTCCTGGTGCTACCTGGCAAATGCAGGAAATGGCAATCAAGTATAATATATAGATGATAAACAATAATCTTCCCTTACCTTACCTTCCTGCCACAGGAATTACTTCTATCCTTATGAGTATCCCGCAGCACTTAAGAACTCCACCATAACCACCAGTTGGGAACACAGGTCATAAAGTGTTGTGATGTTGTATGTGTCTTTTTGTGCAGAAAGTGCAAGGTGAATGAGTTGTATGTGTTCAGTGCACTCTTCATGGTAGCTGCATCGTGGGTATTAAGGGTCTTTGGATATGCTGAAACAGTGTTTGTAATGTTGTAGTGATAGGTGATTTCCAGAGTGTACATGGGATAGTGTTACTCATGTTTGTCTGGGGAGTGTGGTTTCTCAAAGGTGTATCTTTGGGGGCTGGAGTTTAAAACTGAGTTGGGAGATCGGCTGTTCAGTGCTTCAATGGTTGGTTGAGTCTGCATGTATTTTGTCATTGTTCTATTTGTTGTGGGTTGTGGGACCTGTGAGTAGAGATTACTGAAGTGTGAGTCAGGGGTAAGCATTTCATTTCTACTTAGGGTTGGTCATTAGTTATATAGTGATTAAGGTGGGGGGAGTCTAGTGCTAGCACATAGAATGAGCGCTGAGCATGTTGAAGTGGGACGGCATTAGCAGGATCTTTAATTTACTACAAAGGTGTTGAGCATTTCTAGTTACAAGTAAACTAGTGAGTGTTCTGATTGCTTTATTTGTGTGGCTTGCAGCTATATCATAATTTCTTTTGACAGAGTGGAAGACCAGGCAGATGAGGCATATTTTAAAAAGGAAAGCATGAATTGTTTGTACAGGATGTTGCTGAGTGATTCTTTTTCTTGTGCAAATCTGGTGCCAGTCAGTGTTCTGAGGGCATTTAGTTTGTGTATTGATATTATCAGTGTGGGGCATGAATGTCATATGTGTCGTTTGTGACACCTAAAATGGATGATTTTATATTCAGAGGGAGTGACTGTCCATTCAAGTCAGGAGGTTTGAACGACTGGCACTCACTTCTGATTAGCACAACATTTTGATGTGCTAATCTGATATAGATTATAAGAAAGCTGTCATTGAAGAAAATGGAGTGCTAAGGAAGAGATAAATAAAATAATATGAGTGCCAGTCTGATTGGGTCAACTGCATAAAAACAAATTGAAATCTTCATAAGAGCATGTGTGAGTGGTGCAAATAAAAAATATGTAATAAAAAAGTCTAATGAAAAGATACTGAGACAAAGAGAGGAAGCATTTGTGAAAAGGTTGTTGACAGGGAAGAGTATGAGGAAATATAGAGTGAAAGTACTATATGGAGGTACGACATATTGCATTCCTAATGGATAGCAAAATTATGAATATAAGACTCTGAAAAGCATGTGGGTGATTGCAAAGGCATTCATCTACAGAAGTCCCTTCAGCATGAAGCATAATCATTTGATGATGTTGGAATACCTACAGGGACAATGTGTTTAGTGCCATAGCATTCCTTGTTACGGGCAATGGTTGCTAGGAGGAGCTTCTGCACCTCAGCTCTGTGTCTTTCATCCTCTCGTCCTGAGCTAGCTGAGGTCACTCTTGGTACTGGAGGTGGTTGAAGAGCAGAGAGAAACACAGCTGTTGCTGTGGCTACACCCACAATGAGACGTTCCCCAACAGTTACCCGAACTCGCAGACCAAAGAGTGCATTCATTCCTTTTATCTAGACAGCATGAATAGAAAGACATTATATAAATTTCTTTTGTTTCTTTTCTTTGATGTACTTTGTTTATATAATGTTTTTATAATAAAATAATTCATCACAAGGCCTTAAATAAATATCTTAAAAGCAGATTTCATGACAATGCAAAACTTCAAACATCATACTTTTTTAACACAAAAGAAACAAAGGTAATGGTACCTTCATTTTATTGATAAGCTGTTTGTGTAGTTCATATTCCAGAAAAGGGAGAGAATCAGATATTTCTTTTGCATTAAGCTCACCCTTCAAATCCCGTTTAGGTCGAGCTACTCTTGCCTGGATTAAACACCCTATACCTGGAATAAAACAAAATTCATTATTGTAATATGGAACAAAACAGTAGCTTTCACTAAGAGGTATCTTTCCTGTGGAAGTTAAACTTCCTCCTTCCTAGCCAATTTAAAATCCAGCTGGTTATAACTTACATATAGACCTATTGAAAAGTTGCAATGACATCCCTGACCATAAAAAATAAACTTTAGAGCCTGGCCAATTAAGATCCAAAACAATGGTTACCTGCCCCTGCAGTACATTTACTATTTCAACAGGCAATGTAACCATCTAAACTGCATTCCTTCAACATCAGGAACATGTGGGAAATGCCAACCCCCACCATTTCCAGCAACCAATCTCACTAGACATTACCTTTTGTACACTAACACTGTATGTAAGAACTACCTACAACACACATGATGAATGCCCCTCTGACCACTCACCAAGGCCACTTCTTTTCCTTATGAATTAAGAGTTAGTAATTTCTAGCTTAGCTAAGATACATAATATTTGCTGGTCTGGCCAACCTAAGGATGGAATGGTTGTGGCAGGAGCTCACTGGTGATCACAAAAAGTGGCAGTGGTTGCTGTAAGTAGCAGTATGTAACACAGACTTGGAAACTTTGTAGAAGTATATAACTAACCACTGTGGTTACTAATGGATTACTGAGGCCTACATTAAGCTCCAATGAATTATCCTTTGTTTTGGTTGTCATATATGGCTAGCAAACAGAATCTAGTTTGCAACACAACACAATGAACCACACAGCCACCAGCAACTAATTCTTCTAAAGGATAAAGAAATTTCACATTTATAACATCACACAAAACCCCATAAATAAAGCACCTTTAACCGAAACCAATGACATCCCTTCTTCCAAAGAACATAAAAACATACTTATGAAACCCTACTCACAAAGTACTCAACAACACCCAAAATAGGTCAGCCATGGAAAACCAACAGTACACAGAATCCATCCTAAAATATCGACTCATCAACCCAATGACACTTATAACACTAAAAATCTTAAGTGCTCCCCTACAACAGGCCCTGACAACACATTGAGTTACAAATAAAGCATAATGGCTTAATTAAAATTCTAGTATATATTTTTTTTTTTTTTTTTTCATACTATTCGCTATTTCCCGCGATAGCGAGGTAGCGTCAAGAACAGAGGACTGGGCCTTTGAGGGAATATCCTCACCTGGACCTCTTCTCTGTTCCTTCTTTTGGGAAAAAAAAAAAAAAAAAAAAAAAAAAAAAAAAGAGAGGGGAGGATTTCCAGCCCCCCGCTCCCTTCCCTTTTAGTCGCCTTCTACGACACGCAGGGAATACGTGGGAAGTATTCTTTCTCCCCTATCCCCAGTATATATATATATATATATATATATATATATATATATATATATATAGTTACATATATAACAAAGTCCTAAACATGTTGGAACTTACCTGGACAGTATCAATCCTTAAACCAAATCACCCAACTCCTCCTCACAAAGCCCTAAATCAATAATGTCTTCAGCATTCAAACTCCATGAACCACAACAGATTCAACCAAGATATCCCACTCTCAACAACTACAACAATGGCTGCATCTCCAGAGAGGTCTTAAATCACTCTTTTAATCTCTGATAGATATAAATCCAACTTACATCCTCCAGTCACCTTGAATAGACAGTCTCTCACACTGAACAAAACACCAACAAAACAACAACTCACATATGATTTTCACTCATCACACCAATAACAGTGAAGAAACTTCTCAAATACCACAACCAATGAAAATGTTTCAAGGATCTGATGAAGAAGAGTTGAAGGTTAGAGAAATAAAGAGCTCTGAAGTACTTAAATACCTGGACCAATTAAATCCTAACAAATCAAATGGCCTAGATAACTTAGCTCCAAGGTTTTTAAAGGAGGTAAGGAGACAGCTGATATATCCCATACCAAAAATATTAAAAAAATCTCTATCATATGGTCAGGTGCCAAATGACTGGAAACTAGCAAATGTTAATCCCATATATAAAAACTAGACAAAAAGAGTGCCTTGAACTACCGCCCAATTAGCTTTACATCAGTATAAGGTATAACGATGGAAAAAATAATGAGATAAAACTGTCATGCTTCTAGAACACAAAATTATATCAGACAACCCAAATGGTTTCTGCAACTGAAGATCCTGCCTGACAAATCTGCTGGAATTCTTTAATGTTATCTATCAAATTTGGGATGTATGATGTATGATGTAGTATATTTATATTTCCACAAAAGCTTTCCATAAAGTACCTCACAAGAGAGTTTTACATAACTCATAGTACATGGATCAGAGACTGGCTTTCCGGAACAAAAGCAGCATGTAGTATTAAATGGTGAAGACTCAGATTGCCTAGACGTAACGAGTGGTGTGCTGCAGGGGTCTGCCCTAGGCCCAATTCTTTTCATAATATACATTAATAACCTAGAACTCGGTCTCATATCTAATATTTCTATATTTGCTGATGATGCTAAACTAGGAGATAGAGCTGAACACAGGTGGGACTGTGAAATGATTCCAAGAGATTTTAACTTACTAGCAAAGTAGTCAGACAGATGGCAAATGAAGTTTAGTGTAGACAAGTGTAAAGTTATGCACTTTGGGGACTAGAATATACGTCACGACTACAAACTATTTGGAAACTCTCTAAATAAAGTAAATGAAGAAAAAGACCTTGAAGTTGTCATTAGCAACAATTTGAAATACACTAAACAGTACTAAGCAGCAAGTATAAAAAATAACCAAAAGTTAGGTTTTATAGACAGGAACATAGATTATAAGATACCAGAAACAATTCTCACACTTTACAATTCTCTAGTAAGACCAGTCTTAAAATATGCAGTTCAGTTTTGGTCTCCAAACTGTAAGAAAGATGAAGAAAAATTAGAGAAAATATAAAGATGCGTGACAAAATTGATCCCATCCTTCAGAATTCTGGCATATGAAGAAAGGCTAAAATGACTGGATCTCTTTTCCCTTAAAAACATAGACTTTGCAGCGAGTTAATCTAAGTGTTCAAAACTCTGAACAAGTTTGATAAAGTAAACCATGAGCATGTTTTCGAAATACACGAAAATACGGTTACTAGGACAAATGGAATAAAACTCAAAGCTAAAAAATGTAGTATGGACATCGGAAAAAGCTTCTTTTCCTATAGGTGTGTTGTGCACTGGAATAAGTTACTGTCATAGTGATAGCTAAAACTATAAATACCTTCAAAAGTAGTTTAGACAAATATTTCATAAATTCAGGTATACTCTGAGAAAAACACAGGGAATAAATATATAAACAATAGCGGTAATGAGGACACTAGAAGGCTAATGTGCAGCAACGGGAAGTCAGTGATATGCTCTGTACATGCCTTCACCTTCACAATTAATACCCTTCCATACAATTCACCAGGTATACTCAGCAAAGTTATATCTCTGTAGTTTGAATACTCAAGTTTATCCCATTGGTCTTTGTACCATGGCACTATACATGCATTCTGCCAATCCTCGGGCACTTCACCATGATCTATACATATTGAGAATATCCTTACCAACCAATCAACAACACATTCACCCCCTTTCTTAATACAAACAACTGCAATACCATCCCCTCTCACCACCTTGCAAGATATCATCTTCCACAAGGCTTTCACCACCTCTTCTCTCTTCACCAAACCACTCTCCCTGACTCTCTCACTTCGCACACCATCCCGACCAAAACACCGTACATCTGCCACTTTATCATCAAACACATTCAGCAATCCTTCAAAATACTCACTCCATCTCCTCATCAGTCCATCACTACTTGTTATCACTTCCCCCCTTGCCCCTTTAAGTGATGTTCCTGTTTGTTCTCTTGTATTTCACACATTATTTACCTCCTTCCAGAACATCATTTTATTTTCCCTAAACTATAATGATACTCTATCACCCCAACTCTCATTTGCCCTCTTTTTCAACCCTTGCACCTTCCTCTTGATTTCCTTGACATGTATACATTCTTATTCATACTTTCCATATGTCCATTGCATTTCATTCCACCTTCAACTTTATCATATGTGCCCTTCTTACTACTACAGCCCCTTCAATACTTTGTCATCTAGGAGCCCAAACCTTGCATCTATGAAACACCACTAAGACTATTGTACCATAAAACATACCCATCTTTGCCCTCACAGACAGTGACCTCTCTTTGTACACATTCCTCAATGCACCAAGGACCTAAGCCCCCTAAACCATCCTACGGCTCACTTCAGCTCTCTTGATTCCACTGCTGCCATGCCCACTCCAAAGTACTTAAAACACCTTCACTTCCTTCAAGTTCTCCATACCCATGCTCACACTCTGACTAACCTATCACTCTCCTCAGCTAAATCTAATAAACATGCTTTTATCTACATTTACCCTCAACTTCTACTTTCAAATGCTCCCCCAAACTCAAAAACTAACTTCTGAAATTTCTCTCATTCAACAGCAGTCATCAGTAAACATACAAGCAAAGGTCTAGATAGATGCCCCCTGGAATTAGTGAACCTCTACTCAAGATTCTGAAGGGTCATCTTTCTAGTAGGCCTACTTTGTACATGTAAAGGGGGAGTAAAGTGTGAAGGCTTTCAGAAACAGTGGGAGTGGGATGACTGTTTTAAGATTAGTACTCTGAGCGTCACCACCCACAGCAAAACAGAAATTTAAAATACTGGGCATATATACTAGTACCCTGGTTAATGCTACCCCTTAGCACACTGTTTCATTATAGCACTCTTGCTTGCATACTGGAGCTCTAATTTTACAAGGAATGAAATGAAGATCCATAGAAGTCAAGTCTGAACACTCACACTCTTTGTTTATACTCAATTGGCTAATCAGAGCACCATACACACATATGCCAACATCCTATAATCACTGAGTGCTCTACTCAGTTAATATGGTACAAATTTTGCCTCACTTACACTGCACATATTCTCGCTAACACGCTGATTTTTTGACATTTGTCTCTCTTTTATCAACCATGTCTGGAAGACAGCCTGCAAGTCTAGTGCTGCTAGTACATTTACAGTGCTAAGGAAAATCCCCACCTTGGATGTAGAATTATAAGTTGGATGCTGGTGAGTGTCACATCAATGTCAGTGATGCTTTCAAACTAGTTACATCAACAGTTAAAAAGATTGAGAACGATAAAAGTGTCTACCATGATGAACAAAAAGTTAACAGCAACAAAGGTGACTCATTCAAGGAGCAGTTTGTTAGAAGAAAATGGAAGGGTGGCTGAGCAAAGCTATGCAAAGTGGCAGTGGGTTGAATATCAGCTGTTGAACAGTGTCTGACAATGCAGTCAAATGTGTTACCACATCCTTTCACTTCACCTCTCTAATCACCCCAATCCTTCTGCTTTCTCACTCCATACTTTAAAATGTTATGTAACATAATGTTGTAGATGTATCATGTTGCTCATCTAAAATTAAAATAAATTTTGTGGCCAGACATTAGCTGTTCAGTAGCATCTGGCAGAGATGCAACCAGTTTTACCAAGAAAACCAACAGATGAATAGCCTCCTCACCTCTTATCACAATCCCCCTTCACCACCACCAAGTCCAATATCACCACCCCAATCATCACCAATACCTGAATCATAATGTCTGTGATGAAGAGATGAACTAGCTTCTGCTAGAGCAGAGCCATACAATACCACTGCCTTCTGCCTCCCTCCCACCCACTATGTCTCAACAAGCTGTCTCTCTCACTCATTCTACTACAATCATCACTATTTATCAAATGACTGCCATTCAGGATACAATATTGTGCACCGTTTAGTTGTTATTCATTAATTATTAAAGATATGTTACTGTAATCTGTGTTACTCGATACCTCCAACCCTGTATGTATCTGCATATAAATCTTACAGGTAAAAAATAATGTCATCAAGAAAGCATCTCTACTTATGCAATCATATAATGACCCCATAGAGAGCTGTTTCACTTAGCACTCCATTTTCCAGGAATGTATCCTGAGTGCTAATTGTAAGGGATATCTAAACAACAAATAATCTAAGGGGCTGATAAGAAGGAAGTAAGCTAATGAATCAAAAACTGAAGTAAAATAGTGTCATTGTGAGTAAAAATATTGAAGGCAAATTATCTACAACCTGAAGGCAATGATGACAACTGTTTGTCAAAAAACTATCCCTGGATAAACATTATTTGTGTGCCAGCTATCTATATCACTAGTAACCTTACTTAATAGCATGAGGGAACAGATTGACAACCTGAACCAAGAAAATCAGTGGACAAAAGAAAGTAGGGTAACTGGTCCAACCTAGTACATAAGCAAACAAGTTTGAGCAGTAAAGTTAAACACGCTTATCACATACTAAAGTTGTTCAATTTTTCCCTTCTTATCAATTTGATATTAGCCAGTAATGGAACAAAAGTTATGATATGTTGGTTGAAGTAATCAAAAACCAGGGTCAGAAATTAACACAATTAGAAATTAAACAATCAATTCAAAGACCATGAGAAGGCTGACTTAGCATGTAACCAGGAGAAAACAGATCGCCAAAAAGGAAAGAGCATGATAGGTCTGATAGGCTATTCCAAATGTCCCAGAGGCTGTTGAACATGAAATGCCCATAACACTTAGTACATAAATGACTGAAAACAGTGGGTAGGGAGATGCAATTTCTTGGGCTGGGTAACTGACTGATACAGTGGGACAAGAACCACGAACAATGAAAAAGAGGTGCCCAGGGAATTAAGTGATGCTGTAGATTAAATAATATGTAGTGTTAGAAATAAAACAATTACCATACAAATAACAATTTCCTTTTTTAGGGGAAGCTGCACTAAAGCATGCTTCCAAAAAGAAAGAAAAGGACTAAAGGCATTTTAGCTTATGATATCATGTCACCCAGATATGCAGACAGTTTTAATTGAAAGTAAAGAACAAATGTGAATCAATTTACCTGTAATTGGGATCCTTGCTGGTACTTCCAGAGTGGTGAATAGAACATCAGGCACCTTTCCTTTTCTGCAAAATGTATCACTATAGAATGCAGGAATGCTAAAAGTCTCTTACGTACATGTAACTGACTTACCCCATTTGACTGAATCTACTCTAGTTATCTTTTGTGCCTCTATTGTGGTAACTTTCATTTTACATTCTGAATATCTAATCTTTTATCTGTCTCACCATTCAAAATAGCTTTTTATCAGAGATATCTATAAATATCTTGTCCATCAGAAAAAAAAATTGTCCCCCCCTCTCACAGTACCACAAAAACAATAAAAAAAAAGTGACACATTTCAGAGTTTTGTCACGTCTCCTTTGGCCTTGATTACCATCTGCAAAAATCTGGGCATGGAATTGGCAAGGTTTCTGAAGTATTCTTTGTCTGTGTTTTGTGTCCATAGGGTCTTGATCTCATGAATGAGGCAAGGCAATAATGAGGTGTTGAAGGAAGCGTGTTTGATTTTCACCTGGTTCCAGCAGTTCTCAATTGGGTTATGGTATGGGGAGTTCTCAGGCCACTCTAGCAACTGATATTTCTCTCTAATAACTAGGCTATCACCTTTCTAGCCTTCAATGGGTACTACTATCCTGCATATGGTGATTATACTTTTTATATTTTTTTTATTATACTTTGTCGCTGTCTCCCGCGTTTGCGAGGAAGCGCAAGGAAACAGACAAAAGAAATGGCCCAACCCCCCCCCATACACATGTATATACATACGTCCACACACGCAAATATACATACCTACACAGCTTTCCATGGTTTACCCCAGATGCTTCACATGCCTTGATTCAATCCACTGACAGCACGTCAACCCCGGTATACCACATCGCTCCAATTCACTCTATTCCTTGCCCTCCTTTCACCCTCCTGCATGTTCAGGCCCCGATCACACAAAATCTTTTTCACTCCATCTTTCCACCTCCAATTTGGTCTCCCTCTTCTCCTTGTTCCCTCCACCTCCGACACATATATCCTCTTGGTCAATCTTTCCTCACTCATTCTCTCCATGTGCCCAAACCACTTCAAAACACCCTCTTCTGCTCTCTCAACCACGCTCTTTTTATTTCCACACATCTCTCTTACCCTTACGTTACTCACTCGATCAAACCACCTCACACCACACATTGTCCTCAAACATCTCATTTCCAGCACATCCATCCTCCTGCGCACAACTCTATCCATAGCCCACACCTCGCAACCATACAACATTGTTGGAACCACTATTCCTTCAACCATACCCATTTTTGCTTTCCGAGATAATGTTCTCGACTTCCACACATTCTTCAAGGCCCCCAGAATTTTCGCCCCCTCCCCCACCCTATGATCCACTTCTGCTTCCATGGTTCCATCCGCTGCCAGATCCACTCCCAGATATCTAAAACACTTCACTTCCTCCAGTTTTTCTCCATTCAAACTCACCTCCCAATTGACT
Source organism: Panulirus ornatus (assembly GCF_036320965.1). NCBI lineage: Eukaryota > Metazoa > Arthropoda > Malacostraca > Decapoda > Palinuridae > Panulirus > Panulirus ornatus. Next base: position 14,749,680 of record NC_092231.1, on the reverse strand, counting down.
TGACCCTCAACCCTACTGTACCTAATGAACTTATGAACTTAATAAAAAGAAAGCAAATGTTCCTCCAGCACCTTATGTATGTTCTCCATTCACTGTAGTGTTTTTGGGAAAGAAGTATGACCCTCACCTACCCATTGCACCGCTAAAATAACCCCAGATCATCACAATATATGAGTATTTCACAGTCTTCACTGTGAAACAAGAATCATACCAGCTAGCACACCCCCAGCATGCTCACCCTCCTCTGCCTTACTACGCTGCTGTTCTCTAATCATTGTATTTCTTTGCAAATATGAGTTGCCTGAGTTTCATTTCCTTTGTAAGCAAGGGTTTAGCAGCTGGTTTGCAAGAGGGAATGTAAAAGTCCTTTTGTAGGTGATGCAGAATGGTTCTTTGGGAGAAATTTCCTAGAGGATTGGATGGCTTTTCTTGAGTTCAACTGACTTTTTTGTAAGCTGAAGGCTTCAGTCACAGACAAAAGTCTACATCAAGGCTCAGCCTTAATTGAAATATAAAGAGAATTATGACACAGAAAAAGAAAAGACAAGGGAAAGTATCTATGAATTTTTAAGAAAGTGAAAAACCTGTCTTGTGAAACGAGCCTCATCATAGTTATTGGAAATGAGACGAGAAGGAAGAGAGTTCCAAAGCTTTGATGTGTAGGGGAAAAAGCAGGTATCAAAATGACCCATCAGTGAGTTGCTGATGGTCACACAATAATAATAAAATGCAGCAGCTTGCTGGGTACTGCTTGATCTAGCTAGTTGTGTGGGCACATAAGCAGCCAGCTCTTGGAAGCAAATACCAAAGTAATACGTACAGAAGAGGGAGAGTAAACCAACAACGCAGCATAGGGCAAGGGGGTTAAGTTTGGTTGTTAAAAAGGATGCAGAGCTAAAGCCATCCTAGAAGTGAGAGTGGTACTCCATACAAGGAAGAATCAATCCCTTGTACAAACGGGGCAACTGTTCAGAAGAGAATGAGTTTCAACATCTAAACAGGACACCCAGTTTCTTACAGGCACACTCAGCTATTCCTGTGATGTGGGGCTTCCAAGAAAGAGTGGATGTTACAGTAATGTCAAGTATGTTCAGTGTGTCAAGAAGTGGAATTACAGAACCATCAAAAAAGAGATGAGAGGTGTGGGGAGTTTTCGATAGAAGGATGGGTAGAAACTGGGTCTTAGAGGCATTAAACTTAACAAGATTTTTGTACCCTACTGAGATATCCTGATCCATGGAGGGTGGATGTGTTGGAAATGAAATGTCTGAGGACAATATGAGGTGTGAGGTGGTTTGACTGAGTAAGTAATGAAAGGGTAAGAGAGATATGTGGTAATAAGAAGAGTGTGGTTGAGAGAGCGAAAGAGAGTGTGTTGTATGTGTATGTATAAGTATGTGTATGGGTATGTACATATATATTTGTGTATATGAGTGAATGAGTTTTTCTTTGCCCATTACCTGGCACTACCTAGCTGACATGGAAAATGGCAATCAAGTATAATAATAATAATATATATATATATATATATATATATATATATATATATATATATATATATATATATATATATATATATGTTTTTTTTTTTTTTTTTTTTCAAAAGAAGGAACAGAGAATTGGGCCAGGTGTGGGTATTCCCTCAAAGGCCCAGTCCTCTGTTCTTAACGCTACCTCGCTAATGCGGGAAATGGCGAATAGTTTGAAAAAAAAAAAAAAAAAAAATATATATATATATATATATATATATATATATATATATATATATATATATATATATCTGGGAGTGGATCTGGCAGCGGATGGAACCATGGAAGCGGAAGTGGATCATAGGGTGGGGGAGGGGGCGAAAATTCTGGGAGCCTTGAAGAATGTGTGGAAGTCGAGAACATTATCTCGGAAAGCAAAAATGGGTATGTTTGAAGGAATAGTGGTTCCAACAATGTTGTATGGTTGCGAGGCGTGGACTATGGATAGAGTTGTGCGCAGGAGGATGGATGTGCTGGAAATGAGATGTTTGAGGACAATGTGTGGTGTGAGGTGGTTTGATCGAGTGAGTAACGTAAGGGTAAGAGAGATGTGTGGAAATAAAAAGAGTGTGGTTGAGAGAGCAGAAGAGGGTGTTTTGAAATGGTTTGGTCACATGGAGAGAATGAGTGAGGAAAGATTGACCAAGAGGATATATGTGTCGGAGGTGGAGGGAACGAGGAGAAGAGGGAGACCAAATTGGAGGTGGAAAGATGGAGTGAAAAAGATTTTGTGTGATCGGGGCCTGAACATGCAGGAGGGTGAAAGGAGGGCAAAGAATAGAGTGAATTGGAGCGATGTGGTATACCGGGGTTGACGTGCTGTCAGTGGATTGAATCAAGGCATGTGTATGGGGGTGGGTTGGGCCATTTCTTTCGTCTGTTTCCTTGCGCTACCTCGCAAACGCGGGAGACAGCGACAAAGCAAAAAAAAAATATATATATATATATATATATATATATATATACAAATCCATTTGCTTTTCTAAGTATTTCTCACATACATTCTTCAAAGCAAACACCTGATCCACACATCCTCTACCACTTCTGAAACCGCACTGCTCTTCCCCAATCTGATGCTCTGTACATGCCTTCACCCTCTCAATCAATACCCTCCCATATAATTTACCAGGAATACTCAACAAACTTATACCTCTGTAATTTGAGCACTCACTCTTATCCCCTTTGCCTTTGTACAATGGCACTATGCACGCATTCCGCCAATCCTCAGGCACCTCACCATGAGTCATACATACATTAAATAACCTTACCAACCAGTCAACAATACAGTCACCCCCTTTTTTAATAAATTCCACTGCAATACCATCCAAACCTGCTGCCTTGCCGGCTTTCATCTTCCGCAAAGCTTTTACTACCTCTTCTCTGTTTACCAAATCATTTTCCCTAACCCTCTCACTTTGCACACCACCTCGACCAAAACACCCTATATCTGCCACTCTGTCATCAGACACATTCAACAAACCTTCAAAATACTCATTCCATCTCCTTCTCACATCACCACTACTTGTTATCACCTCCCCATTTACGCCCTTCACTGAAGTTCCCATTTGCTCCCTTGTCTTACGCACCCTATTTACCTCCTTCCAGAACATCTTTTTATTCTCCCTAAAATTTACTGATAGTCTCTCACCCCAACTCTCATTTGCCCTTTTTTTCACCTCTTGCACCTTTCTCTTGACCTCCTGTCTCTTTCTTTTATACTTCTCCCACTCAATTGCATTTTTTCCCTGCAAAAATCGTCCAAATGCCTCTCTCTTCTCTTTCACTAATACTCTTACTTCTTCAACCCACCACTCACTACCCTTTCTAAACAGCCCACCTCCCACTCTTCTCATGCCACAAGCATATTTTGCGCAATCCATCACTGATTCCCTAAATACATCCCATTCCTCCCCCACTCCCCTTACTTCCATTTATGGATCTGGAGAAGGCATATGATAGAGTTGATAGAGATGCTCTGTGGAAGGTATTAAGAATATATGGTGTGGGAGGCAAGTTGTTAGAAGCAGTGAAAAGTTTTTATCGAGGATGTAAGGCATGTGTACGTGTAGGAAGAGAGGAAAGTGATTGGTTCTCAGTGAATGTAGGTTTGCGGCAGGGGTGTGTGATGTCTCCATGGTTGTTTAATTTGTTTATGGATGGGGTTGTTAGGGAGGTAAATGCAAGAGTCCTGGAAAGAGGGGCAAGTATGAAGTCTGTTGGGGATGAGAGAGCTTGGGAAGTGAGTCAGTTGTTGTTCGCTGATGATACAGCGCTGGTGGCTGATTCATGTGAGAAACTGCAGAAGCTGGTGACTGAGTTTGGTAAAGTGTGTGGAAGAAGAAAGTTAAGAGTAAATGTGAATAAGAGCAAGGTTATTAGGTACAGTAGGGTTGAGGGTCAAGTCAATTGGGAGGTGAGTTTGAATGGAGAAAAACTGGAGGAAGTGAAGTGTTTTAGATATCTGGGAGTGGCTCTGTCAGCGGATGGAACCATGGAAGCGGAAGTGGATCATAGGGTGGGGGAGGGGGCGAAAATTTTGGGAGCCTTGAAAAATGTGTGGAAGTCGAGAACATTATCTCGGAAAGCAAAAATGGGTATGTTTGAAGGAATAGTGGTTCCAACAATGTTGTATGGTTGCGAGGCATGGGCTATGGATAGAGTTGTGCGCAGGAGGATGGATGTGCTGGAAATGAGATGTTTGAGGACAATGTGTGGTGTGAGGTGGTTTGATCGAGTAAGTAACGTAAGGGTAAGAGAGATGTGTGGAAATAAAAAGAGCGTGGTTGAGAGAGCTGAAGAGGGTGTTTTGAAATGGTTTGGGCACATGGAGAGAATGAGTGAGGAAAGATTGACCAAGAGGATATATGTGTCGGAGGTGGAGGGAACGAGGAGAAGAGGGAGACCAAATTGGAGGTGGAAAGATGGAGTGAAAAAGATTTTGTGTGATCGGGGCCTGAACATGCAGGAGGGTGAAAGGAGGGCAAGGAATAGAGTGAATTGGAGTGATGTGGTATACAGGGGTTGACGTGCTGTCAGTGGAGTGAATCAAGGCATGTGAAGCGTCTGGGGTAAACCATGGAAAGCTGTGTAGGTATGTATATTTGCGTGTGTGGACGTGTGTATGTACATGTGTATGGGGGGGGGGTTGGGCCATTTCTTTCGTCTGTTTCCTTGCGCTACCTCGCAAACGCGGGAGACAGCGACAAAGTATAAAAAAAAAAAAAAAAAAAAAAAAAAAAAAATATATATATATATATATATATATATATATATATATATAGAGGCATTTGGACGATTTTTGCAGGGAAAAAGTGCAATTGAGTAGGAGATGTATAAAAGAAAGAGACAGGAGGTCAAGAGAAAGGTGCAAGAGGTGAAAAAGAGGACAAATGAGAGTTGGGGTGAGAGAGTATCATTAAATTTTAGGGAGAATAAAAAGATGTTCTGGAAGGAGGTAAATAAAGTGCGTAAGACAAGGGAGCAAATGGGAACTTCAGTGAAGGGGGCAAATGGGGAGGTGATAACAAGTAGTGGTGATGTGAGAAGGAGATGGAGTGAGTATTTTGAAGGTTTGTTGAATGTGTTTGATGATAGAGTGGCAGATGTAGGGTGTTTTGGTCAAGGTGGTGTGCAAAGTGAGAGGGTTAGGGAAAATGATTTGGTAAACAGAGAAGAGGTAGTAAAAGCTTTGCAGAAGATGAAAGCCAGCAAGGCAGCAGGTTTGGATGGTATTGCAGTGGAATTTATTAAAAAAGGGGGTGACTGTATTGTTGACTGGCTGGTAAGGTTATTTAATGTATGTATGACTCATGGTGAGGTGCCTGAGGATTGGCGGAATGCGTACATAGTGCCATTGTACAAAGGCAAAGGGGATAAGAGTGAGTGCTCAAATTACAGAGGTATAAGTTTGTTGAGTATTCCTGGTAAATTATATGGGAGGGTATTGATTGAGAGGGTGAAGGCATGTACAGAGCATCAGATTGGGGAAGAGCAGTGTGGTTTCAGAAGTGGTAGAGGATGTGTGGATCACGTGTTTGCTTTGAAGAATGTATGTGAGAAATACTTAGAATAGCAAATGGATTTGTATGTAGCATTTTATGGATCTGGAGAAGGCATATGATAGAGTTGATAGAGATGTTCTGTAGAAGGTATTAAGAATATATGGTGTGGGAGGCAAGTTGTTAGAAGCAGTGAAAAGTTTTTATTGAGGATGTAAGGCATGTGTACATGTATGAAGAGAGGAAAGTGATTGGTTCTCAGTGAATGTAGGTTTGCGGCAGGGGTGTGTGATGTCTCCATGGTTGTTTAATTTGTTTATGGATGGGGTTGTTAGGGAGGTGAATGCAAGAGTTTTGGAAAGAGGGGCAAGTATGAAGTCTGTTGTGGATGAGAGAGCTTGGGAAGTGAGTCAGTTGTTGTTCGCTGATGATACAGCGCTGGTGGCTGATTCATGTGAGAAACTGCAGAACCTGGTGACTGAGTTTGGTAAAGTGTGTGAAAGAAGAAAGTTAAGAGTAAATGTGAATAAGAGCAAGGTTATTAGTTACAGTAGGGTTGAAGGTCAAGTCAATTGGGAGGTAAGTTTGAATGGAGAAAAACTGGAGGAAGTAAAGTGTTTTAGATATCTGGGAGTGGATCTGGCAGCGGATGGAACCATGGAAGCAGAAGTGAATCATAGGGTGGGGGAGGGGGCGAAAATCCTGGGAGCCTTGAAGAATGTGTGGAAGTCGAGAACATTATGTCATAAAGCAAAAATGGGTATGTTTGAAGGAATAGTGGTTCCAACAATGTTGTATGGTTGCGAGGCGTGGGCTATGGATAGAGTTGTGCGCAGGAGGATGGATGTGCTGGAAATGAGATGTTTGAGGACAATGTGTGGTGTGAGGTGGTTTGATCAAGTAAGTAATGTAAGGGTAAGAGAGATGTGTGGAAATAAAAAGAGCGTGGTTGAGAGAGCAGAAGAGGGTGTCTTGAAATGGTTTGGGCACATGGAGAGAATGAGTGAGGAAAGATTGACCAAGAGGATATATGTGTCGGAGGTGGAGAGAACGAGGAGAAGTGGGAGACCAAATTGGAGGTGGAAAGATGGAGTGAAAAAGATTTTGAGTGATCGGGGCCTGAACATGCAGGAGGGTGAAAGGCGGGCAAGGAATAGAGTGAATTGGACCGATGTGGTATACCGGGGTTGACGTGCTGTCAGTGGATTGAATCAGGGCATGTGAAGCGTCTGGGGTAAACCATGGAAAGTTGTGTGGGGCCTGGATGTGGAAAGGGAGCTGTGGTTTCGGGCATTATTGCGTGACATCTGGAGACTGAGTGTGAACAAATGGGGCCTTTGTTGTCTTTTCCTAGTGCTACCTCGCTCACATGAGGGGGGAGGGGGATGGTATTCCATGTGTGGCGAGGTGGCGATGGGAATGAACAGGGGGCAGGCAGTGTGAATTGTGTGCATGGGTATATATGTATGTGTTTGTGTGTGTATATAGATGTGTACATTGAGATGTATAGGTATGTATATTTGTGTGTGTGGGTGTGTGTGTGTGTGTACATTGTGTATGGGGGTGGGTTGTGCCATTTGTTTCGTCTGTTTCCTTGCGCTACCTCACAAACGCGGGAGACAGCGACAAAGCAAAATAAAAAAAATGATAATAATATATATCTTTTTCTTTCAAACTATTCGCCATTTCCCGCGTTAGCGAGGTAGCGTTAAGAACAGAGAACTGGGCCTTTGAGGGAATATCCTCACCTGGCCCCTTCTCTGTTCCTTCTTTTGGAAAATGAAAAAAAAAAAAAAAAAAATGAGAGGGGAGGATTTCCAGCCCCCCACTCCCTCCCCTTTTAGTTGCCTTCTACGACACGCAGGGAATACGTGGGAAGTATTCTTTCTCCCCTATCCCCAGGGATAATTAACATATACACATGGACATATTCATACTTGCTTGCCTTCATCCATTCCTGTCACTACCCACCCAGCCACACAGGGAATATCAATGCTACCCCCTGCTTCAGCGAGGTAGCACCAGAAAAACAGACAAAAAAGGCTACATTCGTTCACACTCAGTCTCTAGCAGTCATGTAATGCACTGAAACCAAAGCTCCCTATCCACTTCCAGACATGGCAGACCTTGCCATGGTTTACCCCAGAGCTTCATATGCCATGATTGAATTCATCGACAGCATGTCAACCCCAGTACACCACATCGTTCCAATTCACTCTATTCCTTGCACACCTCTCATCCTCCTGTATGTTCTGGCATCGATCGCCCAAAATCTTTTTCACTCCATAATTCCCTCTCCAATTTGGTCTCCAGTTTCTTGTTCCCTTCACCTCTGATACATATATATCCTCTCTGTCAATCTTTCTTCACTCATTCTCTCCATATGTCGAAACCATTTCAACACACCCTCTTTTGCTCTTTCAAACACACTTTTTTATTTCCACAAGTCCTTACTCGATTAAACCACCTCACACCACCTACTGTCCTCAAACATTTCATATCGAACACAGCCACCCTCCTCCATACAACCCTATCTATAGCTCATGCCTCGCAACCATATAACATTGTTGGAACTACTATTCCTTTAAACATACTCATTTTTGCTCTGAGATAACATTCTCTCATTCCACACATTCTTCATCTCAGACATATATACACATGTACATATTCGTACCTGCTTGCCTTCATCCAATCTTGGCACTACCCTTCCCCAAAGGAAACAGTATTACTAACCCCCACTTCAGCGTGGTATATATATATATATATATATATATATATATATATATATATATATATATATATATATATATATATATTTTATTAATTATTCTATTTTGCTTTGTCGCTGTCTCCCGCGTTTGCGAGGTAGCGCAAGTAAAAAGACGAAAGAAATGGCCCAACCCACCCCATACACAATGTATATACATACACGTCCACACACGCAAATATACATACCTATACATCTCAATGTACACATATATATACACACACAGACACATACATATATACCCATGCACACAATTCACACTGCCTGCCCCTGTTCATTCCCATCGCCACCTCGCCACACATGGAATGTGAAGCGTCTGGGGTAAACCTTGGAAAGCTTTGTAGGTATGTATATTTGCGTGTGTGGACGTGTATGTATATGCATATGTATGGGGGTGGGTTGGGCCATTTCTTTCGTCTGTTTCCTTGCGCTACCTCGCAAACGCAGGAGACAGCGACAAAGCTAAAGAAAAAAAATATATATATATATATATATATATATATATATATATATATATATATATCTTTCTTTTTCTTTTAAACTATTCGCCATTTCCCGCGTTAGCGAGGTAGCATTAAGAACAGAGGACTGGGCCTTTGAGGGAATACCCTCACCTGGCCCAATTCTCTGTTCCTTCTTTTGGAAAATTAAAAAAAAAAACGAGAGGGGAGGATTTCCAGCCCCCCGCTCCCTCCCCTTTTAGTCGCCTTCTACGACACGCAGGGAATACGTGGGAAGTATTCTTAATCCCTATCCCCAGGGATGATATATATATATATATATATATATATATATATATATATATATTGGTGAGGTGCCTGAGGATTGGCGGAATGCGTGCATAGTGCCATTGTACAAAGGCAAAGGGGATAAGAGTGAGTGCTCAAATTACAGAGGTATAAGTTTGTTGAGTATTCCTGGTAAATTATATGGGAGGGTATTGATTGAAAGGGTGAAGGCATGTACAGAGCATCAGATTGGGGAAGAGCAGTGTGGTTTCAGAAGTGGTAGAGGATGTGTGGATCAGGTGTTTGCTTTGAAGAATGTATGTGAGAAATACTTAGAAAAGCAAATGGATTTGTATGTAGCATTTATGGATCTGGAGAAGGCATATGATAGAGTTGATAGAGATGCTCTGTGGAAGGTATTAAGAATATATGGTGTGGGAGGCAAGTTGTTAGAAGCAGTGAAAAGTTTTTATCGAGGATGTAAGGCATGTGTACGTGTAGGAAGAGAGGAAAGTGATTGGTTCTCAGTGAATGTAGGTTTGCGGCAGGGGTGTGTGATGTCTCCATGGTTGTTTAATTTGTTTATGGATGGGGTTGTTAGGGAGGTAAATGCAAGAGTCTTGGAAAGAGGGGCAAGTATGAAGTCTGTTGGGGATGAGAGAGCTTGGGAAGTGAGTCAGTTGTTGTTCGCTGATGATACAGCGCTGGTGGCGGATTCATGTGAGAAACTGCAGAAGCTGGTGACGGAGTTTGGTAAAGTGTGTGGAAGAAGAAAGTTAAGAGTAAATGTGAATAAAAGCAAGGTTATTAGGTACAGTAGGGTTGAGGGTCAAGTCAATTGGGAGGTGAGTTTGAATGGTGAAAAACTGGAGGAAGTGAAGTGTTTTAGATATCTGGGAGTGGATCTGTCAGCGGATGGAACCATGGAAGCGGAAGTGGATCATAGGGTGGGGGAGGGGGCGAAAATTTTGGGAGCCTTGAAAAATGTGTGGAAGTCGAAAACATTATCCCGGAAAGCAAAAATGGGTATGTTTGAAGGAATAGTAGTTCCAACAATGTTGTATGGTTGCGAGGCGTGGGCTATGGATAGAGTTGTGCGCAGGAGGATGGATGTGCTGGAAATGAGATGTTTGAGGACAATGTGTGGTGTGAGGTGGTTTGATCGAGTAAGTAACGTAAGGGTAAGAGAGATGTGTGGAAATAAAAAGAGCGTGGTTGAGAGAGCAGAAGAGGGTGTTTTAAAATGGTTTGGGCACATGGAGAGAATGAGTGAGGAAAGATTGACCAAGAGGATATATGTGTCGGAGGTGGAGGGAACGAGGAGAAGAGGGAGACCAAATTGGAGGTGGAAAGATGGAGTGAAGGAGATTTTGTGTGATCGGGGCCTGAACATGCAGGAGGGTGAAAGGAGGGCAAGGAATAGAGTGAATTGGAGCGATGTGGTATACAGGGGTTGACGTGCTGTCGGTGGATTGAATCGGGGCGTGTGGGGCGTCCGGGGTGAGCCATGGAGAGCTGTGTGGGTATGTATATTTGTGTGTGTGGACGTGTGTATGTACATGTGTATGGGGGGGGTTGGGACATTTCTTTCGTCTGTTTCCTTGCGCTACCTCGCAAACGCGGGAGACAGCGACAAAGTATAAAAAAAAAAAAAAAAAAAAAAATATATATATATATATATATATATACAAGCAGTGGTGATGTGAGAAGGAGACGGAGTGAGTATTTTGAAGGTTTGTTGAATGTGTTTGATGATAGAGTGGCAGATATAGGGTGTTTTGGTCAAGGTGGTGTGCAAAGTGAGAGGGTTAGGGAAAATGATTTGGTAAACAGAGAAGAGGTAGTAAAAGCTTTGCAGAAGATGAAAGCCGGCAAGGCAGCAGGTTTGGATTGTATTGCAGTGGAATTTATTAAAAAAGGGGGTGACTGTATTGTTGACTGGTTGGTAAGGTTATTCAATGTATGTATGATACATGGTGAGGTGCCTGAGGATTGGTGGAATGCGTGCATAGTGCCATTGTATAAAGGCAAAGGGGATAAGAGTGAGTGCTCAAATTAAAGAGGTATAAGTTTGTTGAGTATTCCTGGGAAATTATATGGGAGGGTATTGATTGAGAGGGTAAAGGCATGTACAGAGCATCAGATTGGGGAAGAGCAGTGTGGTTTCAGAAGTGGTAGAGGATGTGTGGATCAGGTGTTTGCTTTGAAGAATATATGTGAGAAATATTTAGAAAAGCAAATGGATTTGTATGTAGCATTTATGGATCTGGAGAAGGCATATGATAAGAGTTGATAGAGATGCTCTGTGGAAGGTACTAAGAATATATGGTGTGGGAGGCAAGTTGTTAGAAGCAGTGAAAAGTTTTTATCGAGGATGTAAGACATGTGTAAGTGTAGAAAGAGAGGAAAGTGATTGGTTCTCAGTGAATGTAGGTTTGCGGCAGGGGTGTGTGATGTCTCCATGGTTGTTTAATTTGTTTATGAATGGGGTTGTTAGGGAGGTGAATGCAAGAGTTTTGGAAAGAGGGGCAAGGATGAAGTCTGTTGGGGATGAGAGAGCTTGGGAAGTGAGTCAGTTGTTGTTCGCTGATGACACAGCGCTGGTGGCTGATTCATGTGAGAAACTGCAGAAGCTGGTGACTGAGTTTGGTAAAGTGTGGGAAAGAAGAAAGTTAAGAGTAAATGTGAATAAGGGCAAGGTTATTAGGTACAGTAGGGTTGAGGGTCAAGTCAATTGGGAGGTAAGTTTGAATGGAGAAAAACTGGAGGAAGTGAAGTGTTTTAGGTATCTGGCAGTGGATTTGGCAGCGGATGGAACCATGGAAGCAGAAGTGAATCATAGGGTGGGGGAGGGGGCGAAAATCCTGGGAGCCTTGAAGAATGTATGGAAGTCGAGAACATTATCTCGGAAAGCAAAAATGGGTATGTTTGAAGGAATAGTGGTTCCAACAATGTTGTATGGTTGCGAGGCGTGGGCTATGGATAGAGTTGTGTGCAGGAGGGTGGATGTGCTGGAAATGAGATGTTTGAGGACAATATGTGGTGTGAGGTGGTTTGATCAAGTAAGTAATGTAAGGGTAAGAGAGATGTGTGGAAATAAAAAGAGTATGGTTGAGAGAGCAGAAGAGGGTGTTTTAAGATGGTGTGGGCACATGGAGAGAATAAGTGAGGAAAGATTGACCAAGAGGATATATGTGTCGGAGGTGGAGAGAACAAGGAGAAGTGGGAGACCAAACTGGAGGTGGAAAGATGGAGTGAAAAAGACTTTGAGTGATCGGGGCCTGAACATGCAGGAGGGTGAAAGGCGGGCAAGGAACCGCTTCCATGGTTCCATTCGCTGCCAGATCCACTCCCAGATATCTAAAACACTTCACTTCCTCCAGTTTTTCTCCATTCAAACTCACCTCCCAATTGACTTGACCCTCAACCCTACTGTACCTAATAACCTTGCTCTTATTCACATTTACTCTTAACTTTCTTCTTTCACACACTTTACCAAACTCAGTCACCAGCTTCTGCAGTTTCTCACATGAATCAGCCACCAGCGCTGTATCATCAGCGAACAACAACTGACTCACTTCCCAAGCTCTCTCATCCCCAACAGACTTCATACTTGCCCCTCTTTCCAAAACTCTTGCATTCACCTCCCTAACAACCCCATCCATAAACAAATTAATCAACCATGGAGACATCACACACCCCTGCCGCAAACCTACATTCACTGAGAACCAATCACTTTCCTCTCTTCCTACACGTACACATGCCTTACATCTCGATAAAAACTTTTCACTGCTTCTAACAACTTGCCTCCCACACCATATATTCTTAATACCTTCCACAGAGCATCTCTATCAACTCTATCATATACATGTATATACATACACGTCCACACACGCAAATATACATACCCATACATCTTAATGTACACATATATATATACACACACAGACACATACACATATATACATGCACACAATTCACACTGTCTGCCTTTATTCATTCCCATCGCCACCTCGCCACACATGGAATAACATCCCCCCTCCCCCTCATGTGTGCGAGGTTGCGCTAGGAAAAGACAACAAAGGCCCCATTCGTTCACACTCAGTCTCTAGCTGTCATGCAATAATGCCCGAAACCACAGCTCCCTTTCCACATCCAGGCCCCATACAACTTTCCATGGTTTACCCCAGACGCTTCACATGCCCTGATTCAATCCATTGACAGCATGTCGACCCCGGTATACCACATTGATCCAATTCACTCTATTCCTTGCCCGCCTTTCACTCTCCTGCATGTTCAGGCCCCGATCACTCAAAATCTTTTTCACTCCATCTTTCCACCTCCAATTTGGTCTCCCACTTCTCCTCGTTCCCTCCACCTCCGACACATATATCCTCTTGGTCAATCTTTCCTCACTCATTCTCTCCATGTGCCCAAACCATTTCAAAACACCCTCTTCTGCTCTCTCAACCATACTCTTTTTATTTCCACACATCTCTCTTACCCTTACATTACTTACTCGATCAAACCACCTCACACCACATATTGTCCTCAAACATCTCATTTCCAGCACATCCACCCTCCTGTGCAAAATTCTATCCATAGCCCACACCTCGCAACCATACAACATTGTTGGAACCACTATTCCTTCAAACATACCCATTTTTGCTTTCCGGGATAATGTTCTCGACTTCCACACATTCTTCAAAGCTCCCAGGATTTTCGCCCCCTCCCCCACCCTATGACTCACTTCCGCTTCCATGGTTCCATCCGCTACCAGATCCACTCCCAGATATCTAAAACACTTTACTTCCTCCAGTTTTTCTCCATTCAAACTTACCTCCCAATTGACTTGACCCTCAACCCTACTGTACCTAATACCCTTGCTCTTATTCACATTTACTCTTAACTTTCTTCTTTCACACACTTTACCAAACTCAGTCACCAGCTTCTCCAGTTTCTCACTTGAATCAGCCACCAGCTGTATATACCTGTATATACCTGTATAGGCAGTTCAGCAGCTAACTACAAAATAGCAGGCATATAATAGTATATCACAAGGTAGATACATTAATACTGAATATATCTGTAGATAAGATAAATGACATTCACCAATGAATGAATGAATAAATGAAAACTTTAAAACAGAAAGGAGAGATCAATCTACCACATGGTCATTTAGCTGTCATCTGTACACGAACATTGACTGCAGTGATATTCACAAGATGGTGGCATGTAAGGATGTGTGGTGGGATTTTCAAGGGTGTACATGGTGATTCTACTTGTAGCAGTAAAAGGAAATTCTTTTTGAAGCCGTAGGGGTAAGTCCAATTCTTGCAATCAATAGGAAGAGATGTAAAAGCATATATGATCAATTGATCCAGAAAAAGGGCTAAACATTTTTATAAGTGGTATAATTCATGCAAAACCTAAAGTATTGGGTCTTAAGCCTTTCAATTCTTAGGTGTCAGAAGGAAAAACAATTAAAGTTTAATGAGTATATGATTTTGACTTTACAAGGTATGACCAAGGATAAGTTGAAAGCTAAAGCTAAAATGATGGATGGATGGATGACAGAGGAATGGACAGATGACAAATGAAGAGACAGCTGCATGACAATGACAATGAAAAATGTGATCCCTACGTGTCTGTCATCCTATGCAAGTGACACAAAAAAGTATATCAATGATTTTATGTAGAGGTAGAGTATTTGAATGGATTTTGCACATGCTGTCAACGTGCAACAAAAATAACCTAATCCTTGAAGTAAAAGAATATTGTAAAGTTTACTCATCCCAGACCTAGAGCAAGTTTTCTTCTCAAGTGGTGTGTTTTAACTTGAGATAAGTATGTCTTATAATCAACACTGTCATACTTAAAGTACTACATCCAATTAGAGGAAAATACATTAAAGGAAAGAGAAAGTAAATAAAACTTGCTTGTAGATTTAAACATTGAGAACTTACCTGCAAATATTACATTTTGAAATCTTGACACGAAATGGCAGTGAAGTTTCAGAATATGGCACATGGCACATGGCACATGGGGGAGGTGACATCGGGACTTGTTGGCATGGAGCACTGCTTGATGAAGAGGGTGGAAGTGGTTGAGATGGAACACTACTTCCATCACCATAAAAACCATCTTCAATACATGGATGACTCCGACTCATGCAAGTCTAGGAATAACAGACAAAAGTATGAGTATTACAGTAATTAGCATGAAAAATAAGCTGATTAATATCACCATAATTCATACACATATAGTGTTAGAAAAAGCACTGTCCACCCCTCATATAGTTTCAAAGGTGATACACAGCTATGTTTATTGTGGGTACAAGCATATGATGTTATCAGGGTGAAATCATCATACATTTGGTTGCTGAGACTAGTGTTTCTGACATTGAGAGAACCAGCAACCCACCTCAGTATGCCTAAGGCTATCTTCAGGGAACAATTTTCTTCCTTTACCCTTATAGGCTGCCACCTCATTTTGAGAATTTCACTTCTGGGTGCTATATATCTTCCACCTGTGCTTCAAGATGGTTGGCTCTTACCTTTCTAAGGAGGAAAAAGCCTAAACTCTTGCCTGAATATAAGAAAATGTGGGTACATGTGAGATTTCTTTGTGCACTAAGCAACCACTTCCTACAACACTTCATCAGCCCCTCACCTCATTCAGGAGATCAAGACCCTATGGACCCAGAATACTTCAAGAACCTTGCTAATTCCATACCTACATGCCTGCAGATGGTAATCCAGGCCAAAGGAAAGATGAGAAAGTATTAAAATGTAAGTGTGACTCTGCCTTTGTAAATGTATGAGGAGATGGACAAGTTTTTGTAACTATGAATCTTGAATACCATACTATCTTAGGCTATATAAGAAATATATCCATTACATAATAAAGTATATTAGGAAACAAAAAATCTAATTTCATACCACTGCAATTTAATGAAAATATTAGGCATAAATACATTTCCCTCTTCAACCACAATTTCAAAAACTTTAGCACATAAAGTATATTTTCCTATTCGGTTTCTTCTACAATGAATGAGGGTGATTTTTCCAGATGATGTATGTATAGATAAAAGGGATTCCTAGGGTATGAAATACATACAAGAAAGAGGCTGATGGGATGAGTGAGGGGCTGAAAACCCTCTCCCCCCTGTATTTAAAATTTCTAAAAGTTGGAAGAGACGAAGGAAACAAGCAAAGGATGCTCATCCTCCTTAATGGCTCAGGCTGGGGTGTCTAAATGCAAGTGGATGTAACCAAGATAAGAAAGGAGAGATAGGTAGCATGCTTAAGGAGAGGAGCCTGGATATTCTAGCTCTTAGTAAAACAAATATAATGGAAAAAGGAAAACAATGGTTTGGGAATGTCTTAGGGGTAATTGCTAGAGTGCGAGCTAAGGAAGGGGTAGAACTTCAGCTGGATTAAAGTGGAATATGAGAGGTAGGTGATTATTAGTGTTTATGCATCTGGAAATGATGGAACTAAGGAAGAGAGATGGGTGTTTTGGGATGAGCTGAATGTGTCAGCATTTTTGATGCAAGCGATCGTTTTAATGAAGGGTGATGTGAATGTAAGAGTGGGTAAGGTGGCAGATTAGGGTACACTTGGGAAATATGAGGTACCCAATTTTGTAAATAAGAATAGTGAGAAGCTTGTGGAGCTGTTTGCTGGAAAAGGAAAAGTGACTGGGAATACCTGGTTTAAAAAGAGGGACATACATAGGTATACATAGGTAACTAAGAGAGATGGTGAAGGGATAGTATTAGATTTTGCACAAATTCATTAGTGTACTAAGGAGAGATTCTTTGATATGAATGTGCTGAGAAGGGTAGCTGGTGGGATGTGTGATCATTACTTGGTGGAGGGAGGGTGAAGGATTGTAGAGAATTCAGGAAGAGATGAAAAGATATGGATGGGAAAAGGGTTGTGAATGTTAGTGAGCTTAGAAAGGGGCTTGTGAGAAGAGATATCAGGAGAGGCAGAGAAGAATAGCAGGTGAAAGTAAATGAAGCTAGGGAAGGAGAATTGGAATGGATGTTATTTTGGCAAGAAATGCTTACATGTGCAAGAAAAGTATGTAGCATGCAAGTGGTTGGATGTGGACAGGTGAGAAATGGTAGTGAGTGGTGGGATGAGGAGCTTAAGCTGCTAGTGAAAGAGAAAAGACATGTATGAGCAATACTTGCAGGGGTAAGAGTGCAAGTGACTGGGAGATCGACATGAGAAAGTGGCAGGAGGTTAAGAGGAAGGTGCAAGCACTGAAAAAGAGACCAAATGAAAGTTCATATGAGTGAGTATCAGCAAACTCCAGAAAGAACAAGAAAGAGTTTTGGAGGGAGGTTATTAGTATGAGGAAAAAGGAACAAAAGGGAACATCAGTGAAGGGGGCAATTGGGAAGTGGTAACATGCAGAAACAAGAAGATGAATGTGTTTGATGATATGGTGGCAGATGCAGAATGTTTGGGTTAGGAAGTTATACATAGCGAAAGACTCATTGTGAATGGTTTAAGCACTGAAAGCATTCCGTATGATAAAATGTGTAAAGTCTGGAGTGAATAGTATTGCAGTGTAATTTCTCAAGAAAGTGGACGACAGTGTTGAGTATTAGTTAGGATTTTCAATGTACTTATGGATTACAGTAAAGTGCCTTATGACTGACAGAATACATGTATAGTGCCACTATATAAAGGCATGGGAGACAAAGGTGAGTATTTGAATTAGAGATATTAGTTTGTTGAGTGTACAGGTGCTCCCGACTTATTATGGGGTTACATTCTGATAAACCCATCATAAGTTGAAAACATCATAATACGAAAATACATTTAATACTGTACATCTAACGTACAAAACATCATAACTTAGCCTAACCTACCTTAAACCTTCTCAGAACACATTTCTCATCCACAATTATCGTATGCAGTTCTTCCTTAAAAGTTTGGCACCTTCAGTATCATTCTTTAACATCCAATTGTTTGTAAAAGTCTATTCTATAACATACACAATAAACACTGAAAGTACGAGAAACAGCATCATCACCATTTACATTTCTTACTCAGTCTTTTAGATATCTACCTTTCTTTTTTTCTCCATCTTAAAAGTACTGAAAATAACTAGTTGAACAAATATAAAAAAGCATAAAGATACTTCCAAAACAGCAATGTGAGCAGCAAGTATTTGGCTTAATAGAGGACATTGGATACTGCATGTTGAGTCTTAGCCAACCGCCAAGTATTCCACACAAAGACAAACACACAGGTGGGCAGGCAGGTTTCAGTCAACACCAGTGGCGCTCCAGGAATTTCAAAATTTCTTTGGATTCAGGAGGAAGACACCTATCTGTACAAGAAGAGGGGGAGAAGAATACTAGGGGGGAGCCCTGGAAGGTTTTAAGATCACTAATAATTGTGAGAATGAGAGTAAATCCATGTAATATAAGCCAGCATTACTGAGGAATATTTGAATAAACACCAATGAGCATTAGCTGCCATTTTTGCTGGTTAGGAAACCACCATCCAGTTCTTTTTTAATTAACCACATACTAACTAAAACAGGTCAGAATACTGGGAGACAAGGCAGTATTTCAAGACTGTGAAACAGTTGAAACAGCAAAAATAAGGAAAGAGAAACAGATCAGCTTAACATAAATTTGCAACTCAGTCTATTCCAACAAACCCTTGTGGAGACACATTTCTAAAAACATTAATAATTTTGAAGAACTGAGCTTTTAAACCCCCATTCCAGGGGCACAGAATGGACAGCCATATTGCATGAACCAGGCAAATTAGGTTCCCTAAGCTAGAATAGGTAGAATAGACTTAACTAGGATAAACCTGTTAATATAAGCACCAAGACAGTCAGTCCTACTGCATATAAAGGAAATTTAAGTGACATGGTAATAGATGGAGGATAAGAAAAGTAGATAAGACTTTGATTTTGATTTTGAGGGTTTTCTATGGGGTACCAAACAGCTGAAAACTTACACTTATGTAAAACTAGGGAGTGGACAAGCTTGTATGAATAAATTATTTACAAGACAGGGTAAAAAACCTTTAGGACATTGCTCATGACCATGAAAAGTATAAAAAGATAATAAAAAGGGATCTAGAGAACAAACTGAGTTAGCTGGAAGTCTATGCTGGGGACAGTAAGAAATGATTGGGTGATATAGAGGTTGACAAGTTAAGCAGAACTATGGTCAAACATAACACAAAAATGAAAAAACTAAAGTATGCACTCAACATGGGAACATAAGTAGAAAACAACAGGCAAAAACTTAGTTGGATTTCAGAATGGATGAAGACCGCTCAGAGGAAGTAGCTGAAAAAATTGAATAATACAAGGCTATAAATCTTGAAACAAATATGCAAAATGAAATATTGTGCATGGTCACTGAGGAGGCAGTGGATGCAATCAGAGACATGTCAGTTTAGGAAGCATGTTATAGATCAGATGAAAGAGTTGAAAGGGCGAATCTTTCCAAGACAACTATGCATTAATTAAAATACAAATTCTGGATAAAGTAAGAGAAAAAGAGGTCATTGTGTGATTGCAGATAACAAAACAATGGGTCACCATGCAGATAAGGGAAGACATGCAGAGGTAGGCAACTAGACATAAGTCAGTCACAGTCTTTCGGCTAGAGGAAAATCACATGTCAACCAAAGTAAAGAGAGTAGCAAGAGAAGGGCAAAATGTTAAGGCACTGTTTTTAATGGAAGCAACTAGAGAAATAAAAAAGTCAGGAGAATACGGAAATACAGGAAAGACACCATGAGAAGGCCACTTCGGATAACATTTGATGCATAGATAAGTAGCCACAAGGTACTTAAACAAGTATATAAACTTGCCAGAAAGGAGGCGTTCAAAAGATTCTTTCTCAAGAGTGGCAGACAGGGACGAAAGATAGATATCCAGGGAGAACACACATAAAAAGGCAAAAAACGAGAGGAGTCAGATGAACCCAAAGAAAAGAAAAACACCCCTTACCTACAGTTAAAGGGAGCCAGAACTAGCAAGTAGCAAATGCCTTAGGATGATGGTTCTATATACAACTGCAGATGGCCGGTTGGCAAATGTACGGGAGCTAAAATTTAAGGACTGTTTAAGGACTGCATCCCAGACCTTGTGGGACATGGTGAAGATGAAACTCACAAACTAACTTAACTCAAACCAAATCTACCCAAAGGGGTACAAAATAGCAAGATGGGATAGAGAAAATAAAGGAGTGAGGGGATTAGCCCTCTTCATGGGGGATTCCATTAAATTCCAGGAAATATCAGTAAATGGTGTCTTCAGATAAAACATAATGGGGAAAGTTATTGTGAGCAAAATAGTGTACTTATAGAGAAAATGAAGGAACAATAAGTGTTGTAAGGAAGCAACAAGACTCTCCATCCCAGGAAATGGTAGAGTGCTGGTAATGGGGATTTCAATTACTGGGAAATAGACTGAGAAACTTTAGATTCCCAGGGAGATGCCAAGTAATCAGTGTTGCCATGAGTTTGTAATCATTTTACCATCTAAATTTTTCCCACTGTGACACTTCCTTACACCAATTCTTAATGTACTTGCTCACTCCTCCATGTTAGCCACTCAAAATATTTGTTTTTTGGATATCCTATACATGCATGGTATTTCAAAATCTTGCTTTGCCGAGAGTGGCAACATTGCATTTGATGTGAAAACTGATGTCTTCCCATTCCTACTGTTACTGAAAACCTGAAAAATTGCATAACCATACTTATCAACCAGTATTTACATCATATAATTCAGGGACACATTAACCCTTCCCCCAATTATTTGTACAAATTGAAGGGGGTATGTGGTCTTGGTATTTGTCGGCTTTTCAAATTCAACGATTACACTGAGTATAGGAGCAATTTATCTGAGAAACAAATAGCTTCATGAGATACATATGAATAATATGTGATAATTATCACCAGGTTATACAGCGATAAAAAAACATCTTTACTCACCAGAAAATCGGAAACTGGCTGGCTGGTGCCGGAGGTGGTGGGCTAACTGGCCTGTCATTGTTCTCACTTATCACATTTACATGCAATTTTTGCTCAGTCACACACTCACTAAAGTTTCCACTCACTCAGTCTGTTTGTTATTCAATCTATGAAAGCCATACACACACTTTAACTAGTTAATTTACACACTTTACCAATTTCAGTTTAGAGTAAATCTTGCATCTTCTTATGTCTAGTTTCACTTCTAAATTATGTGGCCTGCGCTGCTTTCTGACAAGAGAGGAAGCATGCGAGGCAGAACTAGCATGTTTCTTGCAATTCTTGGTGATGGTCAGTCAGCAATGAAAATTAAGATTTGCTGTAAAAGTCAGCAGACTTGCAACTAGTAACACTCACTACAAGTAGCACAGACAAACAAAAACAGACTAAAACGAAAGAGCAAGGATGAATGCATGCAAAGCAGAGCATAAACTAGTCACAGCACACCATAGATTGCAATGATTGCATTAAGACTTGTGCAGCAGAGTGAAAACTAACCAGGGCTCATTGTAGGTGGCACAAGCTGCCAACACAAAATGCAGCACACCATTGAAGGTAAATTTCAAAGGGTAAAATGGGTACTTGCTCACATAAGTGGACTTTCACCTTGTATATCAGATAAACCAACACACTTGAATAGCCAGATTCTCCTAACAAAGACACTCAAATAGTGGGGACCTTTTGGATATTATCACTCCTTTAATGGGGCACCTGCAGCTTAGCTTTGGGCTCCGCTGCACTAAGAAGCAAGGAAATGATGGGCTTCTTTGAAGCAAGAAATACCACTAAGAGCTTGTCTCTCCCCTGCCGATGAAATAGTCATATCAATGTGATTTCCTACTCACAGTGTAACCACTAAAGCAAAGTTTGGCAACTTTGGCACAAATATATGTATATCTATCTGTCTATCTATCTATATATATAAATATATAGACAGAAAATGAAGTGTTTAAGGACAATGTGTGGTGTACGTGGTTTGGTCAAGAAAGTAGTAAAAAGGGTGGGAGAGATGTGAGGTGATACAGGGAATGTGATTAAGAGAGAAGAGGAGGGTGTGTTGAAGTGGTTTGAACATATGGAGAAAATGAGTGAAGTGAGGTTGACAAGGAGGATGTATGTGGCTGGAGTAAAGGGAACAAGGAGAGGCAGGAGACCGGATTGGGAGTGGAAGGATGGAGTAAAGATATTGAGCAACTGGGGCCAGAATGTGCAGGATGGTGAAGGACATGCGTAGAATGGAGTGAATTGGAATAACATGGTGTGCTGGGTTAAATGTGCTGTCAATGGACAGAACCAGGGTATGTGAAGTGTTTGGGGTGAACTATGGAAAGGTCTGTGGGGACTGGTTGTGAATACAGAGTGATGGTTTTGGAGCATTACATGTGACAGCTAGAGACTGAGTGTGAATGAATGTGGCCCTTTTTATCTATTTTCCTGGCACTACCTCACTCACGCAAGGTATGGTTGCGAGGCTTGGACTATGGATAGAGTTGTGCGCAGGAGGATGGATGTGCTGGAAATGAGATGTTTGAGGACAATGTGTGGTGTGAGGTGGTTTGATCAAGTAAGTAATGTAAGGGTAAGAGAGATGTGTGGAAATAAAAAGAGCGTGGTTGAGAGAGCAGAAGAGGGTGTTTTGAAATGGTTTGGTCACATGGAGAGAATGAGTGAGGAAAGATTGACCAAGAGGATATATGTGTCGGAGGTGGAGGGAACGAGGAGAAGAGGGAGACCAAATTGGAGGTGGAAAGATGGAGTGAAAAAGATTTTGTGTGATCGGGGCCTGAACATGCAGGAGGGTGAAAGGAGGGCAAAGAATAGAGTGAATTGGAGCGATGTGGTATACCGGGGTTGACGTGCTGTCAGTGGATTGAATCAAGGCATGTGTATGGGGGTGAGTTGGGCCATTTCTTTCGTCTGTTTCCTTGTGCTACCTCGCAAACGCGGGAGACAGCGACAAAGCAAAAAAAAAAAAAAAAAAGAAAAAAAAAATATATATATATATATATATATATATATATATATATTATATTTTTTTTATTATACTTTGTCGCTGTCTCCCGCGTTTGCGAGGTAGCGCAAGGAAACAGACGAAAGAAATGGCCCAACCCCCCCCCATACACATGTATATACATACATCCACACACGCAAATATACATACCTACACAGCTTTCCATAGCTTACCCCAGACGCTTCACATGCCTTGATTCAATCCACTCACAGCACGTCAACCCCGGTATACCACATCGCTCCAATTCACTCTATTCTTTGCCCTCCTTTCACCCTCCTGCATGTTCAGGCCCCGATCACACAAAATCTTTTTCACTCCATCTTTCCACCTCCAATTTGGTCTCCCTCTTCTCCTCGTTCCCTCCACCTCCGACACATATATCCTCTTGGTCAATCTTTCCTCACTCATTCTCTCCATGTGACCAAACCATTTCAAAACACCCTCTTCTGCTCTCTCAACCACGCTCTTTTTATTTCCACACATCTCTCTTACCCTTACGTTACTCACTCGATCAAACCACCTCACACCACACATTGTCCTCAAACATCTCATTTCCAGCACATCCATCCTCCTGCGCACAACTCTATCCATAGCCCACGCCTCGCAACCATACAACATTGTTGGAACCACTATTCCTTCAAACATACCCATTTTTGCTTTCCGAGATAATGTTCTCGACTTCCACACATTCTTCAAGGCCCCCAGAATTTTCGCCCCCTCCCCCACCCTATGATCCACTTCCGCTTCCATGGTTCCATCCGCTGCCAGATCCACTCCCAGATATCTAAAACACTTCACTTCCTCCAGTTTTTCTCCATTCAAACTCACCTCCCAATTGACTTGACCCTCAACCCTACTGTACCTAATAACCTTGCTCTTATTCACATTTACTCTTAACTTTCTTCTTCCACACACTTTACCAAACTCAGTCACCAGCTTCTGCAGTTTCTCACATGAATCAGCCACCAGCGCTGTATCATCAGCGAACAACAACTGACTCACTTCCCAAGCTCTCTCATCCCCAACAGACTTCATACTTGCCCCTCTTTCCAAAACTCTTTGCATTTACCTCCCTAACAACCCCATCCATAAACAAATTAAACAACCATGGAGACATCACACACCCCTGCCGCAAACCTACATTCACTGAGAACCAATCACTTTCCTCTCTTCCTACACGTACACATGCCTTACATCCTCGATAAAAACTTTTCACTGCTTCTAACAACTTTCCTCCCACACCATATATTCTTAATACCTTCCACAGAGCATCTCTATCAACTCTATCATATGCCTTCTCCAGATCCATAAATGCTACATACAAATCCATTTGCTT
The DNA here is from genome assembly GCF_036320965.1 of Panulirus ornatus. Lineage (NCBI taxonomy): Eukaryota > Metazoa > Arthropoda > Malacostraca > Decapoda > Palinuridae > Panulirus > Panulirus ornatus. Next base: position 14,725,279 of record NC_092231.1, on the reverse strand, counting down.
TTCTAAGTATTTCTCACATACATTCTTCAAAGCAAACACCTGATCCACACATCCTCTACCACTTCTGAAACCACACTGCTCTTCCCCAATCTGATGCTCTGTACATGCCTTCACCCTCTCAATCAATACCCTCCCATATAATTTACCAGGAATACTCAACAAACTTATACCTCTGTAATTTGAGCACTCACTCTTATCCCCTTTGCCTTTGTACAATGGCACTATGCACGCATTCCACCAATCCTCAGGCACCTCACCATGAGTCATACATACATTAAATAACCTTACCAACCAGTCAACAATACAGTCACCCCCTTTTTTAATAAATTCCACTGCAATACCATCCAAACCTGCTGCCTTGCCGGCTTTCATCTTCCGCAAAGCTTTCACTACCTCTTCTCTGTTTACCAAATCTGATGATTGGGAATACCTGGTTTAAAAAGCGAGATATACATAAGTATACTTATGTAAGTAGGAGAGATGGCCAGAGAGCGTTATTGGATTACGTGTTAATTGACAGGCGTGCGAAAGAGAGACTTTTGGATGTTAATGTGCTGAGAGGTGCAACTGGAGGGATGTCTGATCATTATCTTGTGGAGGCTAAGGTGAAGATTTGTATGGGTTTTCAGAAAAGAAGAGTGAATGTTGGGGTGAAGAGGGTGGTGAGAGTAAGTGAGCTTGAGAAGGAGACCTGTGTGAGGAAGTACCAGGAGAGACTGAGTACAGAATGGAAAAAGGTGAGAACAATGGAAGTAAGGGGAGTGGGGGAGGAATGGGATGTATTTAGGGAATCAGTGATGGATTGCGCAAAAGATGCTTGTGGCATGAGAAGAGTGGGAGGTGGGTTGATTAGAAAGGGTAGTGAGTGGTGGGCTGAAGAAGTAAGAGTATTAGTGAAAGAGAAGAGAGAGGCATTTGGACGATTTTTGCAGGGAAAAAATGCAATTGAGTGGGAGATGTATAAAAGAAAGAGACAGGAGGTCAAGAGAAAGGTGCAAGAGGTGAAAAAAAGGGCAAATGAGAGTTGGGGTGAGAGAGTATCATTAAATTTTAGGGAGAATAAAAAGATGTTCTGGAAGGAGGTAAATAAAGTGCGTAAGACAAGGGAGCAAATGGGAACTTCAGTGAAGGGTGCAAATGGGGAGGTGATAACAAGTAGTGGTGATGTGAGAAGGAGATGGAGTGAGTATTTTGAAGGTTTGTTGAATGTGTTTGATGATAGAGTGGCAGATATAGGGTGTTTTGGTCGAGGTGGTGTGCAAAGTCAGAGGGTTAGGGAAAATGATTTGATTTGGTAATATATATATATATGTATATATATATATATAATATATATATATATATATATATATATATATATATATATATATATATATATATATATATATATATATACATATATATATATATATATATATATATATATATATATATATATATATATATATATATATATATACGTATGGGCATGCACGAACCTGTATGTAGCGTTTATGGATTTGGAGAAGGCATATGATAGGGTTCATAGAGATACTCTGTGGAATGTCATAAGAGTATATGGTGTGGGAGGCAAGCTGCTACAAGCAGTGAAAACGTTTTACAAAGGATGTAAAGCATAAGTACAAGTAGGAAGAGAGGAGAGTGATTGGTGTCCAGTGAAGGTTGGTCTGTGGCATGGGTGTGTGATGTCCCCATGGTTGTTTAATTTGTTTATGGATGGGGTGGTTAGGGAGGTGAATGCAAGAGTGTTGGAGAGAGAGGCAAGTATGCAGTCTGTTGGGGAGGAGAGGGAAGGGGAAGTAAGTCAGTTGCAGTTCGCCATTAACTCTAGTGGCTGATTCGAGGGAGAAACTGCAGAAGTTGGTGACTGAGTTAAGAAAGTATGTGAAAGGAGAAAGTTGAGAGTAAATGTGAATACGAGCAAAGTTATTAGTTTCAGTGGGGATGAGGAACAAGTAAATTCGGATGTAAGTCTGAATGGAGAAAAATTGGGGGAAGAAGTGTTTTAGATATCTGGGAGTAGACTTAACAGCAAATGGAACCAAGGGAGCGAAGGTTTTGGGAGCAATGAGGAATGTGTAGGAGAGAACATTATCTCTTATTCACATTTACTCTCAACTTTCTCCTTTCACACACTTTTCCAAACTCAGTCACCAACTTCTGCAGTTTCTCACTCGAATCAGCCACTAGAGCTGTATCATCGGCAAACAACAACTGACTCACTACGTAGGCCCTTTCATTCCCAACGGACTGCATACTCACCCCTCTCTCCAAAACTCTTGCATTCACTTCCCTAACCATCCCATCCACAAACAAATCAAAAAACCATGGGGACATCACACACCCCTGCCACAGACATACATTCACTGGGAACCAATCACTCTTCTCTCTTCCCACTCGTACACATGCCTTACATCCTTGGTAAAAACATTTCACTGCTTCTAGCAAATTACCTCCCACACCATATGCTCTTAAGACCTTCCACAAAGCTTCTCTATCAACCCTATCATATGCCTCCTCCAGATCCATAAATGCCGCATAGAAATCCATCTGTTTTTCTAAGTATTTCTCACACACATTCTTCAAAGCAAATACCTTATCCACACATCCTCTACCACTTCTGAAACCACACTACTCTTCCCCAATCTGATGCTCTGTACATGTATTCACCCCCTCAATAAATACCCTTCCATATAATTTCCCAAGAATACTCAACAAACTTATGCCTCTGTAGTTTGAACACTCACCTTTATCACCTCTACCTTTGTACACTGGCACTATGCATGCATTCTGCCAATCCTCAGGCACTTCACCATGATCCATACATACATTGAATATCCTTACCAACTAATCAACAACACAGTCATCTCCTTGTTTAATACATTTTACTGCTATACATATATTTTATATCTATCATACATATTCACAGTTTCTCGCATCAGTGAGGTACGCCAGGAAACAGATGAAGAATGGCCCATCCACTCATATACACAAGCATATACATAAACGCCCACATATGCACATAAACATACACATATGCAGACATATACATACATCCACATGTACATATTCATACATGCTTACCTTCATCTATTCCTGTCGCCACCTCACTCCACAGGAAAACAGCATCACTATCCTCTGCTTCAGTGAGGTAGCGCCAGAGAAACAGACAAAAAAGGCCACATTCATTCACACTCAGTCTCTAGCTGCCATGTGTAAAGCATCAAAACCACAGCTCCCTATCCACATCCAGGCCCCAAAGACCCCGGTATACCACATAGTTCCAATTCACTCTATTCCTTGCATGCCTCTCACCCTCCAGTATGATCAAGCCCCAATTACTCAAAATCTTTTTTTACTCCATCTTTCCACCTCCAATTTGGTCTCCTACTTCTTGTTCCCTCCGCCTCTAATACATATATCCTCTTTGTCAATCTTACCTCACACATTCTCTCCATATGTTCAAACCATTTAAACACACCCTCCCTCTGCTCTCTCAACCACACTCTTTTCATTTCCACACATCTCTCTTACCCTTTCATTACTTAATCAAACCACCTCACACCACATACTGTCCTCAAAAATTTCATTTCCAAGACATCCACTGTCCTCCATACAACCCCATCTACAGCCCATCCACTGAATCCATATAATATTGTTGGAGCTACAACAATTTCATATATATCCCTTGGACATATTGGAGAAAGAATTCTACCTTAGTATTCCCTGAGATTCATATTAGATGACCAAGTCAGGTGAGAAGGTGGACCAACATCCACTTCTTGTACTTCAAGTTTTAAAAGATGGAACAGAAGAAGATGGAACAGAAGAAGAAGGTAAGCAGGGAGTGTTCATCCTCCTCGAAGGATCAGGTTGGAATGTCCAAATGTGTGTGGATGTAACCAAGATGAGAAGAAAAGAGAAATAGGTACATAGTATGTTTCATGAAAGGAACCTGGATATTCTGGCTCAGAGTAAAACAAAGCTCCAGGGTAAAGGTGATGAATTATTTGGGAATGTCTAAGGGGTGAAGTCAAGGACTGGTGTAAGGGTAAAAGCTAAGGAAGGGGTAGAACTACTGCTGAAACAGGAGTTACGGGAATGTCTGAAAAAGTGTATGAAAGTGAGTTCCAGACTGATGTGGGCAAAAATGAGTGAAGTGCAAGAGATGGGTAATTCTAGTGCTTATGCATCTACCCATGAAAAGGAAGATGATAAGAGGCAAGTGTTTTGGGAAAGGTCAACACAACCTCAAAAAAACCTGACACAAAATACAAGAAAGCAGACTGTCCAGCTTCATACAGGATATGGAAATAAAGTTCCACATCGTCAATACAGATAATTTCTCATCCCTTGAGTGTGTAGTACCATAATCTACAAAAGAATAGAACAAAACATCCCACTCTTACTCATATCAAGGCTTCAGACTCAAACACTTTACCCCCACACTACACATCAAGCATATACAACATACCTAAAATGAATTCAACCAACCACAACTTCCCTCCCTTACAGTACTAGTGGTAAAAGACATCAACAATGCATTAGACACTGTCCCCCAACATATCCTCACAAAAATACTTGATACCACCCTCTACAAGAAAGGCAAAAAATGGTTGGTCAGTTTGACAGCCTTCTGCCATATCATAGTCACTAACAATGGCTTCACTTCTAAAACACTTAAACTCTAGGGTGAAAATCTTTCTCCAACTCTCTCCAATCTTTTCTGGCACAACCTCCCATTACCTCAGGTAAACCTTGACATGAAGGTCCTTTTATATGCAAACAAACTCAGAATCACATCACATCCTGACACCACAGTAACAACATCAGATATGCTGCACTACATTACACAATTAGAACAATGGTTGGCTTATCAAGAAAAAAATACCTGCATCTCTACACAAGTCTTCAGTAACCCTTTTCACTCTAGACAGACACGAATCTAGCTCACAACCTCCAGTCATCTTGAATGAACAAGCAATCCAAAGGAACAAAATAGCAATCATTCTAGGCATCACATAGGACACATGACATTCATTCCCAACATCAATTACATCATCACAAAAGTAACACACAACCTAGATTCCCTCAGAACACTAACTAGCATCAGCTTTGGACAAGAAAAAGAATCCATCACTAACTTCAGCAAACAATTCATTCACTCCACTTTAAACTCTGTCTCACCTACCTGGACTCACTCAAAAGCAAATACTGTGTAACAAGGCTGCAAACCACACAAAAAAGTGCACTTAGAACAATCACTGGCTCCCTAGCAACCACAAACACTCAACACCAACACAGTGATACAAAGATCCTCCTCAACATGCTTGGCACAAACTTTTATGCAACTGGACCTCTCGACTCAGATCACTCAATAACTAACCACCAACTCCCAAGCAGAAATAAAAATCTTATCCATTATTTCATACTTCATTAATCTCCCCTCAGAGATCCCACACCCCTAACAAATAAAATGGTAACAAAACACACTAAAATAGCCCAAAAATCTAGTAATCTATTATTAGGAAAACATGTTGGAAAAAAGAGAATTTGGCCTAGTTTGGCAAACTTTCTGTGGTTTGTAAAAAAAAATCCAGTATCCCTGAACTCTGAATATCACCAAATAGTACTGAATACTACTAAAATTCAAGAGGACTGCAGTAGAGTTGGTGAAATACACCTGTAATACTGCAGAGGATTCATTCACCTAATCAAATTTGTTTCTATCAACAGTTTATAGCTTTTCTACATGCATTTTTCACAATCTCCAATGCAATGATGCAATGCTGATGCTATACTTTCACGCCTTTGGAAAATATGTGTTTTTCAAGTGACAAACAATTTATTTCTCTCTTATGAACAGAAAGATCAAAGAGGAAAAATGAAATGACCATTAAAAGAGTAACATAGCTCTTAACTTTCGCAAAAATAAATAACAAACTTCAAAGGAGATTGCATCATATATATATATATATATATTTTTCTATTATTATTTTGCTTTGTCACTGACTCCTGCATTTGTGAGGTAGTGCAAGGAAACAGACGAAAGAAATGGCCCAACCCACCCCCATACACATGTATATACATACACGTCCACACACGCAAATATACATACCCATACATCTCATTGTACACATATATATACACACACAGACACCTACATATATACACATGCACACAATTCACACTGTCTGCCTTTATTCATTCCCATCGCCACCTCGACACACATGGAATAACATCCCCCTCCCCCCTCATGTGTGCGAGGTAGCGCTAGGAAAAGACAACAAAGGCCCCATTTGTTCACACTCAGTCTCTAGCTGTCATGCAATAATGCCCGAAACCACAGCTCCCTTTCCACATCCAGGCCCCACACAACTTTCCATGGTTTACCCAAACGCTTCACATACCCTGATTCAATCCATTGACAGCACGTCGACCCCGGTATACCACATCAATCCAATTCAATCTCTTCCTTGCCCGCCTTTCACCCTCCTGCATGTTCAGGCCCCGATCACACAAAATCTTTTTCACTCCATTTCCACCTCCAATTTGGTCTCCCACTTCTCCTCGTTCCCTCCACCTCTGACACATATATCCTCTTGGTCAATCTTTCCTCACTCATTCTCTCCATGTGCCCAAACCATTTCAAAACACCCTCTTCTGCTCTCTCAACCATACTCTTTTTATTTCCACACATCTCTCTTACCCTTACATTACTTACTCAATCAAACCACCTCACACCACATATTGTCCTCAAACATCTCATTTCCAGCACATCCACCCTCCTGCGCACAACTCTATCCATAGCCCACGCCTCGCAACCATACAACATTGTTGGAACCAATATCCCTTCAAACATACCCGTTTTTGCTTTACGAGATAATGTTCTCGACTTCCAAACATTCTTCAAGGCTCCCAGAATTTTTGCCCCCTCCCCCACCCTATGATTCACTTCCGCTTCCATGGTTCCATCCGCTGCCAGATCCACTCCCAGATATCTAAAACATTTTACTTCCTCCAGTTTTTTTCCATTCAAACTTATCTCTCAGTTGACTTGACCCTCAACCCTACTGTACCTAATAACCTTGCTCTTGTTTATGTTTACTCTTAACTTTCTTCTTTCACACACTTTACCATACTCAGTCACCACCTTCTGCAGTTTCTCACATGAATCAGCCACCAGCGCTGTGTCATCAGCGAACAACAACTGACTCACTTCCCAAGCTCTCTCATCCACAACAGACTGCATACTTGCCCCTTTTTCCAAAACTCTTGCATTCACCTCCCTAACAACCCCAACCATAAACAAATTAAACAACCATGGAGACATCACACACCCCTGCCGCAAACCTACATTCACTGAGAACCAATCACTTTCCTCTCTTCCTATACGTACACATGCCTTACATCCTTGATAAAAACTTTTCACTGCTTCTAACAACTTGCCTCCCACACCATATATTCTTAATACCTTCCACAGAGCATCTCTATCAACTCTATCAATGCCTTCTCCAGATCCATAAATGCCACATACAAATCCATTTGCTTTTCAAAGTATTTCTCACATACATTCTTCAAAGCAAACACCTGATCCACACATCCTCTACCACTTCTCAAACCACACTGCTCTTCCCCAATCTGATGCTCTGCACATGCCTTCACCCTCTCAATCAATACCCTCCCATATAATTTACCAGGAATACTCAGCAAACTTATACCTCTGTAATTTGAGCACTCACTCTTATCCCCTTTGCTTTTGTACAATGGAACTATGCAAGCATTCCGCCAATCCTCAGGCACCTCACCATGAATCATACATACATTAAATAACCTTACCAACCAGTCAACAATACAGTCACCCCCTTTTTTAATAAATTCCACTGCAATATCATCTAAACCTACTGCCTTGCCAGCTTTCATCTTCCGCAAAGCTTTCAGTACCTCTTCTCTGTTTACCAAATCATTTTCCCTAACCCTCTCACTCTGCACACCATCTTGACCAAAACACCCTATATCTGCCACTCTATCATCAAACACATTCAACAAACCTTCAAAATACTTACTCCATCTCCTCACATCACTAATACTTGTTATCACCTCTCCATTAGCCCCCTTCACTGAAGTTCCCATTTGCTCCCTTGTCTTACGCACTTTATTTACCTCCTTCAAAAACATCTTATTATTCTCCCAAAAATTTAATGATACTCTCTCACCCCAACTCTCATTTGCCCTCTTTTTCACCTCTTGCACCTTTCTCTTCACCTCCTGCCTCCTTCTTTTATACATCTCCCACTCATTTGCATTTTTTCCCTGCAAAAATTGTCCAAATGCCTCTCTCTTCTCTTTCACTAATAATCTTACTTCTTCATCCCACCACTCGCTACCCTTTCTAATCAACCCACCTCCCACGCTTCTCATGCCACAAGCATCTTTTGCGCAAGCCATCACTGCTTCCCTAAATACATTCTATTCTCCCCCACTCCCCTTACCTCCTTTGTTCTCACCTTTTTCCATTCTGTACTCAGTCTCTCCTGGTACTTCCTCGCACAAGTCTCCTTCCCAAGCTCACTCACTCTCACCACTCTCTTCACCTCAACATTCTCTCTTCTTTTCTGAAAACCCCTACAAATCTTCACCTTTGCCACCACAAGATAATGATCATACATCTCTCCAGTTGCACCTCTCAGCACATCAACATCCAAAAGTCTCTCTTTCATGCGCCTATCAATTAACACATAATCCAATAACGCTCTCTGGCCATCTCTCCTACTTACATACGTATACTTATATATATATCTCGCTTTTTAAACCAGGTATTCCCAATCACCAGTCCTTTCTCAGCACACATATCCACAAGCTCTTCACCATTTCCATTTACAACACTGAACACCCCATGTATACCAATTATTCCCTCAACTGCCACATTACACACCTTTGCATTCAAATCACCCTTCACTATAACCTGGTCTTGTGCATCAAAACCACTAACACACTCATTCATCTGCTCCCAAAACACTTGCCTCTCATGATCTTTCTTCTCATGCCCAGGTGCATATGCACCAATAATCATCCATCTCTCTCCATCAACTTTCAGTTTTACCCATATCAATCTAAAATTTACTTTCTTATACTCTATCACATACTCCCACAACTCCTGTTCCAAGAGTAGTGCTACTCCTTCCCTTGCTCTTGTCCTCTCACTAACCCCTGACTTTACTCCCAAGACATTCCCAAACCACTCTTCCCCTTTACCCTTGAGCTTTGTTTCACTCAGAGCCAAAACATCCAGGTTCCTTTCCTCAAACATACTACCTATCTCTCCTTTTTTCTCATCTTGGTTACATCCACACACATTTAGACACCCCAATCTGAGCCTTCGAGGAGGATGAGCACTCCCAGCGTGACTCCTTCTTCTGTTTCCCCTTTTAGAAAGTCAAAATACAAGGAGGGGAGGGTTTCTGGCCCCCCGCTCCCGTCCCCTTCAGTCGCCTTCTACGACACCTGAGGAATGCGTGGGAAGTATTCTTTCTCCCCTATCCCCAAGGATATATATATATATATATATATATATATATTTTTTTTTTTTTTTTTTTATACTTTGTCGCTGTCTCCCGCGTTTGCGAGGTAGCGCAAGGAAACAGACGAAAGAAATGGCCCAACCCCCCCCATACACATGTATATACATACATCCACACATGCAAATATACATACCTACATAACTTTCCATGGTTTACCCCAGACGCTTCACATGCCTTGATTCAATCCACTGACAGCACGTCAACCCCGGTATACCACATCGCTCCAATTCACTCTATTCCTTGCCCTCCTTTCACCCTCCTGCATGTTCAGGCCCCGATCACACAAAATCTTTTTCACTCCATCTTTCCACCTCCAATTTGGTCTCCCTCTTCTCCTCGTTCCCTCCACCTCCGACACATATATCCTCTTGGTCAATCTTTCCTCACTCATTCTCTCCATGTGCCCAAACCACTTCAAAACACCCTCTTCTGCTCTCTCAACCACGCTCTTTTTATTTCCACACATCTCTCTTACCCTTACGTTACTCACTCGATCAAACCACCTCACACCACACATTGTCCTCAAACATCTCATTTCCAGCACATCCATCCTCCTGCGCACAACTCTATCCATAGCCCACGCCTCGCAACCATACAACATTGTTGGAACCACTATTCCTTCAAACATACCCATTTTTGCTTTCCGAGATAATGTTCTCGACTTCCACACATTCTTCAAGGCCCCCAGAATTTTCGCCCCCTCCCCCACCCTATGATCCACTTCCGCTTCCATGGTTCCATCCGCTGCCAGATCCACTCCCAGATATCTAAAACACTTCACTTCCTCCAGTTTTTCTCCATTCAAACTCACCTCCCAATTGACTTGACCCTCAACCCTACTGTACCTAATAACCTTGCTCTTATTCACATTTACTCTTAACTTTCTTCTTCCACACACTTTACCAAACTCAGTCACCAGCTTCTGCAGTTTCTCACATGAATCAGCCACCAGCGCTGTATCATCAGCGAACAACAACTGACTCACTTCCCAAGCTCTCTCATCCCCAACAGACTTCATACTTGCCCCTCTTTCCAAACTCTTGCATTTACCTCCCTAACAACCCCATCCATAAACAAATTAAACAACCATGGAGACATCACACACCCCTGCCGCAGACCTACATTCACTGAGAACCAATCACTTTCCTCTCTTCCTACACGTACACATGCCTTACATCCTCGATAAAAACTTTTCACTGCTTCTAACAACTTTCCTCCCACACCATATATTCTTAATACCTTCCACAGAGCATCTCTATCAACTCTATCATATGCCTTCTCCAGATCCATAAATGCTACATACAAATCCATTTGCTTTTCTAAGTATTTCTCACATACATTCTTCAAAGCAAACACCTGATCCACACATCCTCTACCACTTCTGAAACCACACTGCTCTTCCCCAATCTGATGCTCTGTACATGCCTTCACCCTCTCAATCAATACCCTCCCATATAATTTACCAGGAATACTCAACAAACTTATACCTCTGTAATTTGAGCACTCACTCTTATCCCCTTTGCCTTTGTACAATGGCACTATGCACGCATTCCGCCAATCCTCAGGCACCTCACCATGAGTCATACATACATTAAATAACCTTACCAACCAGTCAACAATACAGTCACCCCCTTTTTTAATAAATTCCACTGCAATACCATCCAAACCTGCTGCCTTGCCTGCTTTCATCTTCCGCAAAGCTTTCACTACCTCTTCTCTGTTTACCAAATCATTTTCCCTAACCCTCTCACTTTGCACACCACCTCGACCAAAACACCCTATATCTGCCACTCTATCATCAAACACATTCAACAAACCTTCAAAATACTCACTCCATCTCCTTCTCACATCACCACTACTTGTTATCACCTCCCCATTTGCACCCTTCACTGAAGTTCCCATTTGCTCCCTTGTCTTACGCACTTTATTTACCTCCTTCCAGAACATCTTTTTATTCTCCCTAAAATTTAATGATACTCTCTCACCCCAACTCTCATTTGCCCTTTTTTTCACCTCTTGCACCTTTCTCTTGACCTCCTGTCTCTTTCTTTTATACATCTCCCACTCAATTGCATTTTTTCCCTGCAAAAATCGTCCAAATGCCTCTCTCTTCTCTTTCACTAATACTCTTACTTCTTCATCCCACCACTCACTACCCTTTCTAATCAACCCACCTCCCACTCTTCTCATGCCACAAGCATCTTTTGCGCAATCCATCACTGATTCCCTAAATACATCCCATTCCTCCCCCACTCCCCTTACTTCCATTGTTCTCACCTTTTTCCATTCTGTACTCAGTCTCTCCTGGTACTTCCTCACACAGGTCTCCTTCCCAAGCTCACTTACTCTCACCACCCTCTTCACCCCAACATTCACTCTTCTTTTCTGAAAACCCATACAAATCTTCACCTTAGCCTCCACAAGATAATGATCAGACATCCCTCCAGTTGCACCTCTCAGCACATTAACATCCAAAAGTCTCTCTTTCAGCACGCCTGTCAATTAACACGTAATCCAATAACGCTCTCTGGCCATCTCTCCTACTTACATAAGTATACTTATGTATATCTCGCTTTTTAAACCAGGTATTCCCAATCATCAGTCCTTTTTCAGCACATAAATCTACAAGCTCTTCACCATTTCCATTTACAACACTGAACACCCCATGTATACCAATTATTCCCTCAACTGCCACATTACTCACCTTTGCATTCAAATCACCCATCACTATAACCCGGTCTCGTGCATCAAAACCACTAACACACTCATTCATCTGCTCCCAAAACACTTGCCTCTCATGATCTTTCTTCTCATGCCCGGGTGCATATGCACCAATAATCACCCACCTCTCTCCATCAACTTTCAGTTTTACCCATATTAATCGAGAATTTACTTTCTTACATTCTATCACATACTCCCACAACTCCTGTTTCAGGAGTATTGCTACTCCTTCCCTTGCTCTTGTCCTCTCACTAACCCCTGACTTTACTCCCCAGACATTCCCAAACCACTCTTCCCCTTTACCCTTGAGCTTCGTTTCACTCAGAGCCAAAACATCCAGGTTCCTTTCCTCAAACATACTACCTATCTCTCCTTTTTTCTCATCTTGGTTACATCCACACACATTTAGACACCCCAATCTGAGCCTTCGAGGAGGATGAGCACTCCCAGCGTGACTCCTTCTTCTGTTTCCCCTTTTAGAAAGTCAAAATACAAGGAGGGGAGGGTTTCTGGCCCCCCGCTCCCGTCCCCTTCAGTCGCCTTCTACGACACGTGAGGAATGCGTGGGAAGTATTCTTTCTCCCCTATCCCCAAGGATATATATATATATATATATATATATATATATTTTTTTTTTATACTTTGTCGCTGTCTCCCGCGTTTGCGAGGTAGCGCAAGGAAACAGACGAAAGAAATGGCCCAACCCCCCCCATACACATGTATATACATACATCCACACACGCAAATATACATACCTACACAACTTTCCATGGTTTACCCCAGACGCTTCACATGCCTTGATTCAATCCACTGACAGCACGTCAACCCCGGTATACCACATCGCTCCAATTCACTCTATTCCTTGCCCTCCTTTCACCCTCCTGCATGTTCAGGCCCCGATCACACAAAATCTTTTTCACTCCATCTTTCCACCTCCAATTTGGTCTCCCTCTTCTCCTCGTTCCCTCCACCTCCGACACATATATCCTCTTGGTCAATCTTTCCTCACTCATTCTCTCCATGTGCCCAAACCACTTCAAAACACCCTCTTCTGCTCTCTCAACCACGCTCTTTTTATTTCCACACATCTCTCTTACCCTTACGTTACTCACTCGATCAAACCACCTCACACCACACATTGTCCTCAAACATCTCATTTCCAGCACATCCATCCTCCTGCGCACAACTCTATCCATAGCCCACGCCTCGCAACCATACAACATTGTTGGAACCACTATTCCTTCAAACATACCCATTTTTGCTTTCCGAGATAATGTTCTCGACTTCCACACATTCTTCAAGGCCCCCAGAATTTTCGCCCCCTCCCCCACCCTATGATCCACTTCCGCTTCCATGGTTCCATCCGCTGCCAGATCCACTCCCAGATATCTAAAACACTTCACTTCCTCCAGTTTTTCTCCATTCAAACTCACCTCCCAATTGACTTGACCCTCAACCCTACTGTACCTAATAACCTTGCTCTTATTCACATTTACTCTTAACTTTCTTCTTCCACACACTTTACCAAACTCAGTCACCAGCTTCTGCAGTTTCTCACATGAATCAGCCACCAGCGCTGTATCATCAGCGAACAACAACTGACTCACTTCCCAAGCTCTCTCATCCCCAACAGACTTCATACTTGCCCCTCTTTCCAGACTCTTGCATTTACCTCCCTAACAACCCCATCCATAAACAAATTAAACAACCATGGAGACATCACACACCCCTGCCGCAGACCTACATTCACTGAGAACCAATCACTTTCCTCTCTTCCTACACGTACACATGCCTTACATCCTCGATAAAAACTTTTCACTGCTTCTAACAACTTTCCTCCCACACCATATATTCTTAATACCTTCCACAGAGCATCTCTATCAACTCTATCATATGCCTTCTCCAGATCCATAAATGCTACATACAAATCCATTTGCTTTTCTAAGTACTTCTCACATACATTCTTCAAAGCAAACACCTGATCCACACATCCTCTACCACTTCTGAAACCACACTGCTCTTCCCCAATCTGATGCTCTGTACATGCCTTCACCCTCTCAATCAATACCCTCCCATATAATTTACCAGGAATACTCAACAAACTTATACCTCTGTAATTTGAGCACTCACTCTTATCCCCTTTGCCTTTGTACAATGGCACTATGCACGCATTCCGCCAATCCTCAGGCACCTCACCATGAGTCATACATACATTAAATAACCTTACCAACCAGTCAACAATACAGTCACCCCCTTTTTTAATAAATTCCACTGCAATACCATCCAAACCTGCTGCCTTGCCTGCTTTCATCTTCCGCAAAGCTTTCACTACCTCTTCTCTGTTTACCAAATCATTTTCCCTAACCCTCTCACTTTGCACACCACCTCGACCAAAACACCCTATATCTGCCACTCTATCATCAAACACATTCAACAAACCTTCAAAATACTCACTCCATCTCCTTCTCACATCACCACTACTTGTTATCACCTCCCCATTTGCACCCTTCACTGAAGTTCCCATTTGCTCCCTTGTCTTACGCACTTTATTTACCTCCTTCCAGAACATCTTTTTATTCTCCCTAAAATTTAATGATACTCTCTCACCCCAACTCTCATTTGCCCTTTTTTTCACCTCTTGCACCTTTCTCTTGACCTCCTGTCTCTTTCTTTTATACATCTCCCACTCAATTGCATTTTTTCCCTGCAAAAATCGTCCAAATGCCTCTCTCTTCTCTTTCACTAATACTCTTACTTCTTCATCCCACCACTCACTACCCTTTCTAATCAACCCACCTCCCACTCTTCTCATGCCACAAGCATCTTTTGCGCAATCCATCACTGATTCCCTAAATACATCCCATTCCTCCCCCACTCCCCTTACTTCCATTGTTCTCACCTTTTTCCATTCTGTACTCAGTCTCTCCTGGTACTTCCTCACACAGGTCTCCTTCTCAAGCTCACTTACTCTCACCACCCTCTTCACCCCAACATTCACTCTTCTTTTCTGAAAACCCATACAAATCTTCACCTTAGCCTCCACAAGATAATGATCAGACATCCCTCCAGTTGCACCTCTCAGCACATTAACATCCAAAAGTCTCTCTTTCGCACGCCTGTCAATTAACACGTAATCCAATAACGCTCTCTGGCCATCTCTCCTACTTACATAAGTATACTTATGTATATCTCGCTTTTTAAACCAGGTATTCCCAATCATCAGTCCTTTTTCAGCACATAAATCTACAAGCTCTTCACCATTTCCATTTACAACACTGAACACCCCATGTATACCAATTATTCCCTCAACTGCCACATTACTCACCTTTGCATTCAAATCACCCATCACTATAACCCGGTCTCGTGCATCAAAACCACTAACACACTCATTCAGCTGCTCCCAAAACACTTGCCTCTCATGATCTTTCTTCTCATGCCCGGGTGCATATGCACCAATAATCACCCACCTCTCTCCATCAACTTTCAGTTTTACCCATATTAATCGAGAATTTACTTTCTTACATTCTATCACATACTCCCACAACTCCTGTTTCAGGAGTATTGCTACTCCTTCCCTTGCTCTTGTCCTCTCACTAACCCCTGACTTTACTCCCCAGACATTCCCAAACCACTCCTCCCCTTTACCCTTGAGCTTCGTTTCACTCAGAGCCAAAACATCCAGGTTCCTTTCCTCAAACATACTACCTATCTCTCCATTTTTCACATCTTGGTTACATCCACACACATTTAGGCACCCCACTCTGAGCCTTCGAGGAGGATGAGCACTCCCCGCATGACTCCTTCTTCTGTTTCCCATTTTAGAAAGTTAATACAAGGAGGGGAGGAATTCTGGCCCCCCGCTCCCGTCCCCTCTAGTCGCTTTCTACGACACGCGAGGAATACGTGGGAAGTATTCTTTCACCCCTATCCCCAGGGATAATATACATATATATATACATATACACATACACACACATACACATACATACGCACATATACACACACACACACATACATATATATACATATGAAAAATGTAAGAAACAATTTAGAAAACTGAAACTTCTAGCTTGAAATGAATGAAAAAATGAATGTCACATAATGGTTCAACCTCTGGCTATGGAAAAAGGAAATGTATAATTTATTTACACAAACGTCAATAGCAGTTCTCATCAATTTAACCACTGTATCAATAAGCTTCAATGTCTAAGCTACATTTTTCTCCAATTTCACTATTTTCTATATATATATATATATATATATATATATATATATATATATATATATATATATATATATATATATATATTTTTTTTTTTGCTTTGTCGCTGTCTCCCGCGTTTGCGAGGTAGCGCAAGGAAACAGATGAAAGAAATGGCCCAACCCACCCCCATACACATGTATATACATACGTCCACACATGCAAAATACATACCTACACAGCTTTCCATGGTTTACCCCAGACGCTTCACATGCCCTGATTCAATCCACTGACAGCACGTCAACCCCGGTATACCACATCGATCCAATTCACTCTATTCCTTGCCCTCCTTTCACCCTCCTGCATGTTCAGGCCCCAATCACACAAAATCTTTTTCACTCCATCTTTCCACCTCCAATTTGGTCTCCCACTTCTCCTCGTTCCCTCCACCTCCGACACATATATCCTCTTGGTCAATCTTTCCTCACTCATTCTCTCCATGTGCCCAAACCATTTCAAAACACCCTCTTCTGCTCTCTCAACCACGCTCTTTTTATTTCCACACATCTCTCTTACCCTTACGTTACTTACTCGATCAAACCACCTCACACCACACATTGTCCTCAAACATCTCATTTCCAGCACATCCATCCTCCTGCGCACAACTCTATCCATAGCCCACGCCTCACAACCATACAACATTGTTGGAACCACTATTCCTTCAAACATACCCATTTTTTTTTGGTGTTTTGGTCGAGGTGGTGTGCAAAGTGAGAGGGTTAGGGAAAATGATTTGGTAAACAGAGAAGAGGTACTGAAAGCTTTGCAGAAGATGAAAGCTGGCAAGGCAGCAGGTTTGGATGGTATTGCAGTGGAATTTATTAAAAAAGGGGGTGACTGTATTATTGACTGGTTGGTAAGGTTATTTAATGTATGTATGACTCATGGTGAGGTGCCTGAGGATTGGCGGAATGCGTGCATAGTGCCATTGTACAAAGGCAAAGGGGATAAGAGTGAGTGCTCAAATTACAGAGGTATAAGTTTGTTGAGTATTCCTGGTAAATTATATGGGAGGGTATTGATTGAGAGGGTGAAGGCATGTACAGAGCACCAGATTGGGGAAGAGCAGTGTGGTTTCAGAAGTGGTAGAGGATGTGTGGATCAGGTGTTTGCTTTGAAGAATGTATGTGAGAAGTACTTAGAAAAGCAAATGGATTTGTATGTAGCATTTATGGATCTGGAGAAGGCATATGATAGAGTTGATAGAGATGCTCTGTGGAAGGTATTAAGAATATATGGTGTGGGAGGCAAGTTGTTAGAAGCAGTGAAAAGTTTTTATCGAGGATGTAAGGCATGTGTACGTGTAGGAAGAGAGGAAAGTGATTGGTTCTCAGTGAATGTAGGTTTGCGGCAGGGGTGTGTCATGTCTCCATGGTTGTTTAATTTGTTTATGGATGGGGTTGTTAGGGAGGTGAATGCAAGAGTTTTGGAAAGAGGGGCAAGTATGAAGTCTGTTGGGGATGAGAGAGCTTGGGAAGTGAGTCAGTTGTTGTTCGCTGATGATACAGCGCTGGTGGCTGATTCATGTGAGAAACTGCAGAAGCTGGTGACTGAATTTGGTAAAGTGTGTGAAAGAAGAAAGTTAAGAGTAAATGTGAATAAGAGCAAGGTTATTAGGTACAGTAGGGTTGAGGGTCAAGTCAATTGGGAGGTAAGTTTGAATGGAGAAAAACTGGAGGAAGTAAAGTGTTTTAGATATCTGGGAGTGGATCTAGCAGCGGATGGAACCATGGAAGCGGAAGTGGATCATAGGGTGGGGGAGGGGGCGAAAATTCTGGGAGCCTTGAAGAATGTGTGGAAGTCGAGAACATTATCTCGGAAAGCATATATATATAT
Source organism: Panulirus ornatus (assembly GCF_036320965.1). Classification (NCBI taxonomy): domain Eukaryota; kingdom Metazoa; phylum Arthropoda; class Malacostraca; order Decapoda; family Palinuridae; genus Panulirus; species Panulirus ornatus. The sequence goes on along the minus strand of NC_092231.1, from coordinate 14,706,880 downwards.
ATATATATATATATATATATATATATATATATATATATATATATATATATATATATATATATATATATATATCATTATCTTATTATTTTGCTTTGTTGCTGTCTCCCGCGTTAGCGAGGTAACGCAAGGAAACAGACGAAAGAATGGCCTAACCCACCCACATACACATGTATATACATGCACGTCCACACACGCAAATATACATACCTATACATCTCAATGTACACATATATATACACACACAGACATATACATAAATACACATGTACACAATTCACACTGTCTGCCTTTATTTATTCCCATCCCCACCCCACCACACATGGAATAACATCCCCCTCCCCCTCATGTGTGCGAGGTAGCGCTAGGAAAAGACAAAAAAGGCCCCATTCGTTCAGACTCAGTTTCTAGCTGTCATGTAATAATGCACCGAAACCACAGCTCCCTTTCCACATCCAGGCCCCAAAGAACTTTCCATGGTTTACCCTCGACGCTTCACATGCCCTGGTTCAATCCACTGACAGCACGTCGACCCAGTTATACCACATCGTTCCAATTCACTCTATTCCTTGCATGCCTTTCACCATCCTGCATGTTCAGGCTCCGATCGCTCAAAATCTTTTTCACTCCCTCCTTCCACCTCCAATTTGGTATCTCATTATTTTGATTGAGAGAGGATAACAAAAGCAATGCATGCTAATTTTCCTTTAATTCTTTGACTTTGGATCATGAATGACCATGAGAGTTTAAAAGATATGGATCTAAATCTAGATTTAGACATATAACCAAATCAGACCCAGTCATATATGGCAGAGCACTCTTAGAGAATGAAAAACAGAAACAATTGGGAGTCCACAAAAATTTCAGTATAACATATCAAACAGTAAGAATATAGGTGTTTGTGGTAATTCTGCTAAAGGAAAATCCTTTACCTTCCAATCACACTGCTAAATATGGGGAACTGGCATACCAATACATGACAAGACCCAGAGGAGTACAGTCTCTGCAAAAATCTAACAATTACCATTCAAAATAAGGCTTTCATGCATCAGGTTTTGTTCATAACAAATCCTATTACCTACTGATAGTTTGGATATTATGCGTCTGGCAGTATGGTACAGTCTAAAATTTAGATGACAAAATTTGCCACTTCAGTTGCCACATCGTATTGAGTATAGGAATACAACTTCAGCTTCCTATCCTTGTGATTAGCATTATTTTTGCTATTTCTGTTCTGGGTGATATTTTTCCTCAACCATTAACTAACCAAGGGTCCTAAATTGTCCATTCTCACAATGAAAAGGTCTGTATTTGTGCTTGGAAGCAAGAAAATGTGTCAGCAAGCAAGATTTCAAGTTGTAATAGCAGAACTGAGTTCACCATCTGGAAACTTTTTCTTTCTTCTTTCTAACATCATACCTCCCTTAAAAGCTGGGTCTGGTTGACCTAGGAAGTCCAGGAAGCCTTAGAGAGATGGTTTTTTCAACACCCCATTCTTCAGCAGGTTATCAGTCATTTCACTCATCCTAGATCAACCAGATCCAACTTTCTGAGAAAGGATGATGTTAAAAGGAAGAAAAGAAAGTGTCTGGAGGGTGAACTAAGCCCTGCCAGTATATCTTAAAAGCTTACTTGTAGATACATTTTCTTGCTTTCAAGCAAGAATATGGGCCTTTTCTTCCTGGGAAAACTTCTTACAACATATGATCAGTTAGTGGCAGAGGAAAAATATCATGCAAAAGAGAAACAGAAACATGTAAAATATCACTAAACATAAGAACAGTGATCCAAGTCACATGCCTCCACTCATAATGCCATGAGGTGACTGAATTAGCAAATCACATCAAATAACATTTATAATCTTACCATGCTGCCAGATATACAATTATCCCCATAATATGAGAGTAACAGGATTGGAAGTTCTACAAATAAAACCTGACATTGAAAACCTTATTTTGAACAATATCCTTTGGATTCTTCGTGCAGGAATCTTATATGAGAACTCTTCATCCAGCATTGTAAATGTAAAGCTTGGCAAGTATAACACTCTTGCTTTATTGGCTGTACTTGAAAATAGAAAAGTTTTGCAAAATAAGTTTATGTGCACTAGCAAATACTGCTTCAAATATGAATCAGTGACACTGATGCTTTCCACTGGCACTACAACAAAGTCTAAGGAAAATTAGAAATCATATAATAAAGGTACAGGCATGTCAAAAATAAAAACAGTCCAGAGTTCTTCTTAAAGAAATGTTCATACTGTATGAATCAGGCAAAGTATGTAGTACTGTACATGACATGAGAGGAAAACAGTGAAGAATAAGATAATACAGAGGAAAAGAAATACTTTTATGTGCAAGTGCAACTATCAAATAATTTCGAGCCAGTTGCAAAGGTTGGAGAAAGTGTACTCACACCAAATCTCTTAAGAGGGCGTGGACTTGAAACCCTATGTCTCAAACATACCTATGGGGATTTAAATTTTGGTCATGAGATCATTTAAGAATTTGCCAGTTTTACCTGAAAGACTTAAGGCCGACTGTTATTTCTGCATGCTCTTTTGATTCATCTTGACACAAATAATTTTATATTGTCTAACAAGACTTTACTACAATATATTTGACCCCAAAGAACATATTCACCATCTAATTAATATTTTGCTGTAGATGTTCTATCAACTGGAAAATTCTATGAGGTATCTTCCTGAAGGAGAGCAAATGTGAGCATATTCTTTTATACATGCTATCCAATGTAGGAGAGTGTACTGATTATAGCAACATACATTCTACTCATGATCCCACGGTTTAATTCATATTGAAGAAGTAATGTCACTATGAAAAGAAAACTACTTTAAGTAAGCAGTTTTGTAGGCAAGAACCTGTATCTACTGGCCTGTCATAAAAATGCATGTGATTCCCAAATACTAAAGAAGGGAATCCAGGTCTAAGCAGTTAACTAATCTGACAGGCCAACAGGTGATATTTTCAGAACATGGGAAAGAGTAAAAGCCAACTATAGAATTTACCAGAAAACAAAGATTCTATGTGCAGTAGCAGGCCTTAAACTACATGAATATCAACCCATAACCTATCAAAGTACACAGGTGTCTGATGACATGCATGAAAAAGATAATACCATACAGAAAATTATCAAATTCTTGTATACAAGTCCTACCATTTCTAACTAATATATAACAAAAGTATTAATGTATAACATAAATAATTTGTGACAGTATTTCAAAATACTGTAAAAATAACCTGAAACAATATTAACACTATTTGCAAAACAAAAAGCAGCATGTTTAAACTATAGCTGACATGTCAAGAGAACAACAATAATACTGACATTAAGTATTCCTGGGGAATATTTGTTACTTGCTATCAAGCTTAAGGTACAATAAAGTGTAAGCACATATGGATTCTAATTTTAGATACATAGTGTTATTCTTTCAGGATATGATATTCAGCCATTTACCGAATTACTCAACATTAATCATGATATCATAATCTTCTCAAATCAATTATACCAAAGACATCTGATACTTATTAAAGATACACATACGATGACTTCATTCAAACCAACATGCACAGCAAAGAGAAAGGTTCATAGCCTTGCATTATACAACAGTGAGGTGAGTTATGCAAAAATTATTGTAAAATTATTTCTTAACATTTTGGGTACACAGAATACTTGATTAGATTTCCATACATCAAATGCATAGGTAACATTTATTCAAACAAACAGCTGACAAAAACTTACTCTAAATATAAAAAGAGGAATGAAGAACTTTTTCTCTCCTTTGTGGATTGTTATATCACCATGAGAATTATTTTTAGGGAATATTAAGGTAGGGACCTTACAACCCTCAGTATTCCCAGTACTTAAATGCTAAGTTTCACTAAACCTTCACTAAACCTTCACAAACAGCTGACAAAAACTTACTCTAAATATAAAAAGAGGAATGAAGAACTTTTTCTCTCCTTTGTGGATTGTTATATCACCATGAGAATTATTTTTAGGGAATATTAAGGTAGGGACCTTACAACCCTCAGTATTCCCAGTACTTAAATGCTAAGTTTCACTAAACCTTCACTAACCACTCAGGAGGAGACTTACTATTTTTTGGACACACCACCAGTCAATCATTGAATCCCACCAGGACAATGTCATTGACCTACTTACTTCCAGCCTATATGAGCTCATAATTCTCTAATGGCAGGATTTGCTGCAACCAGGCTGGCATTTTCTTTTTTTGGGTTAAAATTCTTTTCTTACACTTATAGTTACCTAAGTTACTGTAAGACTGGAGAACTTATGTGTGCATTGGTCACTCTTTTAGGATACTACAAGCTTGTACCATATTTACCATACCATACCGTCAAAAGCAAACATAACAAAGCTGCAAACCACATAAAATAGTACAAATGCCTACCCACCAGAAACACTCAACATCCAAACAGTGTTACAAAGGTCCTCTAAACACAATCCCACCTCAATATACTGGGCACTTAATCATTTGCAGGAATACTTGCCCCTTCCATCAAAACCACTCCATAAGTTCTAGTTAGTTATCCATCAACCCCCTAAACAGAAATAAAATCCTTACCCCTATACTCACATATTCCCCCCACCCCCTTCCAAAAAGGAAAAAAAGCAAAATATATTGCATGCACACTAAAATGACCCATTAAACATGAAACTCTTAACACCACTTCACACTTCAGCAAAATATCTTAACAGATTGTCCCTACCACAAAAAATATAGTACCAACAAAACCTAGTACCTAAACACTGAAATGACCCAACAATTGCTAAACAACTACCCTTCTAACTACATCTTGTAGAACAATCTCAAACTACACTTCCAAAACAATTATGAGACACCTTTTCCTATCTGTGCTCTGGTTAATACCCATCCCTATTTCATCTATTTATCTATAATTACCCCAGGATCTCTTTCTAAAGGCTCCTGCAGTCCAAGGATATGCTAATCCCAAAAGCATGGAAATGTGGACTCTTCTGAAGTGAAGAAGTTCTTTGATGAGACTGTATTTATGATAGAACCTCACCAAAAGTGACTTTTCACTTAAGCATGAGGAGTTTCTGTTACATTACAAACAAATTTCAACATATCTCAGGACTCTTCGACTCTTCATGCCTATGATGCAAGTACCAAAATGAAGACACTAAACAATTACTGCTAATTAAATTCATACTCTCTCCACACAGACACACACATACCATCATACACTTTATGACCTGTGGTCCTACCCTGAGAGAAAAGGAAGCAAGGGGCTTCCAAAATATGAAGGTGAGTACATATAGATTTGATTATCACTTTGTAATAACCTATTTGTACAGTATGGGGAGGGAGTTTTACACTTGTGGGGTCCCCATCTCCTGAACATTATTATCATACAACTTCTTAAAATCATGTATATCATCTGCATTAACCTTGTCCTCAGTCATCTTACTCCATTCATCAACAACTGTTATTCTATAAAGTACTTCTTTATGTAAACTTAACAAGTTCCTTGTTTAATTTCATATTAAGTCCTTCCATTGCTCTGTCCCTACACCTCTTGAAGAACTTCACTGTCTACATCATTTATCTGTTTAGAAATCTAAAAATTGTTATCAGGTAACCCTTCACTCTTTTTTTTTTCAAGGTGGGCAAATCTAAAGCCTAAATCCTCCCCCACAAACCTGCTTTCTTAATTCTGGTATCACTTTTGTTGCCCTCCTCCAGACCTTCTCTATTAGTTCTTTAGGTGCATTTTCTAGTTTTGACCTTACATAGGACATGAGGAGCTTGCTAAATATCATCTTATCCATATACTTGAAAGCTATTCTATTATTTGCCAGCACACAGTCCCCTTCACTTTTCTCCTCATGTGGGACTCTGGAGAAACATTAGAGATGAAGTTGACTCTCAAATCCTTCTTACAAGCTGAATCCTGAAACTAATTTCCTGCTACATAATAATCATATTGAGGCCTTTTTTCAATCTCTATCAACCCCAGAGCTTTACATTTGATCAGACCAACTTTGGAGTTTGTTTAGGTCCCATTGTTGATTCAGTCCTCCTCATGTTTCATAAATAACCTTTGCATCATCTGCAAACATATTCAGGTATAAGTCCATATGTACACGCAAGTAATTTACATAGATTAAGAAGAGTAATGGTACGAAAACAGAACCCTGTAGCACTCCACTGCTCATTACAACCCATTTGGAGAAGACTCCTCTGACATGCATCTTTTTTTGTTACCTTCCACTGAGTTAATCTTCTGTCTATTAAAGGAGTTTCCCCTTTATTCCTGCCCAGAGACCCAGCTTCTTAACCAATTCACTGCAACCTGCTGCAGATATAAATACACCTCTGTGTGCAGAGCGATGCCAATAAATGAAGGGGCTAAACATTTCATAGTCTGACTGGAAATTGATAAAGTACTTATCCCCTTGTGAAAAATATATATGTTCCAGTAGCTCCCTTGACCTTGTAGAAGGATCAAAGTTTGCTTATGCAAGAAGGGCCATTCCCATTAGCATTGCCAGATGCATGAGTATTCTGTGTTTCCCTATGTGCATTATTCTTTTTACACTCATTATGCTAATACATATGGATTCTTTAATGTCTGCATTAGCACTAACACTTTGTCTGAATATCTGTTTTTTGTGAATGTACATATATCATACTTTATACTTGATCACCATTTCCCCCATTAATGAGGGTAGAATCAGGAAACAGACAAAGGCACATCCGCTCACATACACCCACACACACAAACACACAAATATATACTCTGTTGCTGTCTCCTGCGTTAGCGAGGTAGCATAAGGAAACAGATTGAAAGAATGGCCCAACCCACCCACATACACATATATACACATACACATCTACACACGCACATATACATACCAATACATTTCAACATATACTTTTTTTTTTTTTTTTTTTTTTTATACTTTGTCGGTCTCCCGCGTTTGCGAGGTAGCGCAAGGAAACAGACGAAAGAAATGGCCCAACCCCCCCCCATACACATGTACATACACACGTCCACACACGCAAATATACATACCTACACAGCTTTCCATGGTTTACCCCAGACGCTTCACATGCCTTGATTCAATCCACTGACAGCACGTCAACCCCTGTATACCACATCGCTCCAATTCACTCTATTCCTTGCCCTCCTTTCACCCTCCTGCATGTTCAGGCCCCGATCACACAAAATCTTTTTCACTCCATCTTTCCACCTCCAATTTGGTCTCCCTCTTCTCCTCGTTCCCTCCACCTCCGACACATATATCCTCTTGGTCAATCTTTCCTCACTCATTCTCTCCATGTGCCCAAACCATTTCAAAACACCCTCTTCTGCTCTCTCAACCACGCTCTTTTTATTTCCACACATCTCTCTTACCCTTACGTTACTTACTCGATCAAACCACCTCACACCACACATTTTCCTCAAACATCTCATTTCCAGCACATCCATCCTCCTGCGCACAACTCTATCCATAGCCCACGCCTCGCAACCATACAACATTGTTGGAACCACTATTCCTTCAAACATACCCATTTTTGCTTTCCGAGATAATGTTCTCGACTTCCACACATTTTTCAAGGCTCCCAAAATTTTCGCCCCCTCCCCCACCCTATGATCCACTTCCGCTTCCATGGTTCCATCCGCTGACAGATCCACTCCCAGATATCTAAAACACTTCACTTCCTCCAGTTTTTCTCCATTCAAACTCACCTCCCAATTGACTTGATCCTCAACCCTACTGTACCTAATAACCTTGCTCTTATTCACATTTACTCTTAACTTTCTTCTTCCACACACTTTACCAAACTCAGTCACCAGCTTCTGCAGTTTCTCACATGAATCAGCCACCAGCGCTGTATCATCAGCGAACAACAACTGACTCACTTCCCAAGCTCTCTCATCCCCAACAGACTTCATACTTGCCCCTCTTTCCAGGACTCTTGCATTTACCTCCCTAACAACCCCATCCATAAACAAATTAAACAACCATGGAGACATCACACACCCCTGCCGCAAACCTACATTCACTGAGAACCAATCACTTTCCTCTCTTCCTACACGTACACATGCCTTACATCCTCGATAAAAACTTTTCACTGCTTCTAACAACTTGCCTCCCACACCATATATTCTTAATACCTTCCACAGAGCATCTCTATCAACTCTATCATATGCCTTCTCCAGATCCATAAATGCTACATACAAATCCATATATACATATATATATATACACACATGTATGTAATTCATACTTGCTGCCTTTATCTATTCCCGTCGCCACCCTGCCACACATGAAATGACACCCCCTACCCCCACACGCGTGTGAGGTAGCACTAGGAAAAGACAACAAAGGCAACATTCATTCACACTCAGTCTCTAGCTGTAATGTATAATGCACCGAAACCACAGCTCCCTTTCCATATCCAGGCCCCACAAACCTTTCCAAGGTTTACACCACATGCTTCACATGCCCTGGTTCAATCCACTGACAGCACGTCGACCCTGGTATACCACATCATTCTAATTCACCCTATTCCTTGCACACCTTTCACCCTCCTACATGTTCGGACCCTGATGGCTCAAAATCTTTTTCACTCCATCTTTCCACCTCCAATTTGATCTCCCACTTCTCCTTGTTCCCTCCACCTCTGACACATATATCCTCTCTGTCAATCTTTCCTCATTCATTCTCTCCATGTGACCAAATCATTTCAATAAACCCTCTTCTGCTCTGTCAACCACACTCATTTTCTTACCACACCTCTCTCTTACCCTTTCATTACTTACTCGATCAAACCACCTCACACCACATATTGTCCTCAAACATCTCATTTCCAATACATCCACCCTCCTCCGCACAATCCTATCTATAGCCCACGCCTCGCATCATATAACACCGTTGGAACCACTATTCCTTCAAACATACCCATTTTTGCTTTCTGAGATGATGTTCTCGCCTTCCACACATTCTTCAATGCTCCCAGAACTTTCGCCCCCTCCCCCACCCTGTGACTCACTTCTGCTTCCATGTTTCCATCTGCTGCCAAATCCACTCCCAGATATTTAAAACACTTCACTTCCTCCAGTTTTTCTCCATTCAAACTTACCTCCCACACCATATATTCTTAAGACCTTTCACAACACATCTCTATCAACCCTATCAGATGCCTTCTCCATATTCATTAATGCCACATACAAATCCATCTGTTTTGCTAAGTATTTCTCATACACATTTCTTAAAGCAAACACCTGATCTATACATCCCCTAGCACTTTTGAAACAAAACTGCTCCTCCCCAATCTGATGCTCTAAATATGCCCTCATCCTCTCAATCAATACCCTCCTATACAACTTATCAGGTATACTCAACAAACTTATACCTTTGTAGTTGGACCTTACCTTTATCCCCTTTGTCTTTATACAATGGCACTACACATGCATTCCTCCAATCCTCAGGCACCTCACCATGATCCATACACTGAATACCCTTGCCAACCAATCAATTAAACAGCAATACCATCCACTCCAGCCACCTTGCCGTATTTCATTTTACACAAGGCTTTCACCACTTCTCTCCACCAAACCACTCTCCGTGACTCTCTCACTTTACATACCACTCCAACCAAATCATCCTAACCCCTACCACTCTATCATCAAACGCATTTAACAATCCTTGAAGATACTCACTCCATCTCACTACCTGTTAAAACTTCCCCTTTTGCCCCCTTCATGTTTCCATTTGTTCTCTTGTCTTTTGCACATTACTTACATCCAACCAAAACATCTTTTTAGTCCCCCTTAAGTTTTATGATACTCTTTCACCTCAACTCTCATTTGCCTCCTTTTTCAATCCATGCACCTTCTTGACCTCCTGCTGCTTTCTCTTACACATCTCCCAATCATTTGCACTCTTTCTCTGTAATTACCACTCAATTGCCTTTTTTTCTTTCACTTGCAACTTCAACTTTTCATCCAAACACACATTACCCTTACTAATCTGCCTACTTCCTACCTTTGTAATGCCAAATGCATCTCTTGCGCATGCCATCACTGCTTCCCGAAATACCTCCTGCTACCCACTCTCCTCGCTTCATTTGCTCTCACCTTTTGCCATTCTACACACAATCTCTCCTGGTATATCTTCATGAAAGTCTCCTTTCCATGCTCACTTCCTCTCACCACTGTTTTCTCCCTAACACTGCTTCCTCTTTTTCGAAAACCTTTACAAATCTTCACCTTCACTAGGGGGACTGTAACACTCCTTTTTCCTGGGACATACTCAATACGAGACACATTTGTGGTGTCCTAGGCATCCCTACTAGACCTATCCAAACATCTCTCAGGGTGTACTGTACCCCCACTGTCCCTGTAAGTGCTCTTACACTCTAAAATATACAAAAGAGAACAGTGAAGGAGGAGTATGTAATTGGAAGGATGGGAGGCTGGTCCTGTACAGGACCTCCAGACTCAAATGTAAATTCTAATGAGTTTATGTGGTTAGAGAGTAATGGATATAAGCCCAGTGTGTATCATTACAATAACTATGATTGTAAAATCTTAATTCAATAGAAAAAATATTGGACTTGACATTTTCTGTGCATCCCCAAATGATTCAGAAAAAAGTAATTTGCTGTCATTCTGCACACCAGGGAAATAGATATAGAGAAAGGAACTGTACACCAAAAATGTGAAATGCATATCAGCATATTCAACAATGCCCTAGATCTGATATTGCAGGTGAAACACGTGGTTTTACTGGACCTCTGGTCACTGAATTTAAATTCTTTTACAATACATAATTTCAGTACCTTCAATTTTGAGGCCATATAAAGGTCTATCTTATGAGAGACAATCATCTGTTTGCAAAGTGTCACTGCTGTGGTAGACAGGTTGAAAGGAAAAACCTATGACAGAAGGCACCTAGAAAGGGAGGAATTCCTCCATATAGGAAATGAGTATACGCTGCTTTCACTTGAATGGTCAGTATCAGAAAACTGACATATAACAGGAAAGTTTCAGACTGTCAGGGGCTTAGAGAGAGGGACAGCCAGTTTGTTTTGGAAGCTTGCCTTCCATTTATTGCTTGTATAAAAGTCATAACTAATATGGTGGCAAAGGCCCATCTGCACACCTCATTTCCAATACAGAAATTACACCTACATTTATCAGCTCAAGTTGATACCTTTTACATTACCTATCAGTGAAGCAGTCTATCTTCAGCAAAGAAGAATGCTGCCTACGAGCAAAATTTCATATTGAGAGAGATTACATCATATTCTGTTTTTCCTACTTTTCCAAACAAAACAAAAAACAAAAACAAAAACAAGGACTCACTTGTGATCCTGACTGCCCATCTTTGCCTACTGATGATTTTCCTGATTGCTGATTCTGTTGTCCTTGTTGCTGCTCAAAGTCTTTACGGTCAAGAGAAAGTGTCATGGGGTCTCGTAAGGGCCTGGGAATACCTGCCAATCCTCCACTGGAGTCAGTGTCAAGATAATGAAGGCTAATTACTGCAGCTGTGCCTGTTGCATTAAGCACACACACCTCATCACTGTGGGATAAAAATACTTATTTAGGTTAAAGCAAATATACAAATGTGTTAATTCAACTGCTTCCAAGTAAATAAAAAAATGTCAAATTGAGCTCATTATCTTGAAAGGTACAATATCCTAAACTGGGTGGATAGTCTGCCATTGAATAATACTGAGCCACCTTTTGCAAACTTACTCAATACAGTATTTCAAAAGAAGTTATGTCCATTCATATTTTTTTTTTTTATTATACTTAGTGGCTGTCTCCCGCGTTAGCAAGGTAGCGCAAGGAAACAGACAAAAGAATGGCCCAACCTACCCAAATACACATGTATATACATAAATGCCCACACATGCACATATACACACCTATACATTTCAACATATATATACATATACATGCACAGACATATACATACATACACATGTACACATTCGCACACTGCCTTCATCCATTCCCATGGCCACCCCGCCACACAGTAAATGACACCCCCTCCCCTCCCCCCACATGCGAGGTAGCACTAGGAAAAGACAACAAAGGCCACATTCGTTCACACTCAGTCTCTAGCTGTCACATGTAATGCACCGAAACCACAGCTCCCTTTCCACATCCAGGCCCCACAAAACTTTCCATGATTTACCCCACACGCTTCACATGCCCTGGTTCAATCCATTGACAGCACGTCGACCCCGGTATACCACATCGTTCCAATTCACTCTATTCCTTGCACACCTTTCACCCTCCTGTATGTTTAGACCCTGATCACTCAAAATCTTTTTCACTCCATCCTTCCACCTCCAATTTGGTCTCCCACTTCTCCTTGTCCACTCCACCTCTGACACATATATCCTCTTTGTCAATCTTTCCTCATTCATTCTCTCCATGTTACCAAACCATTTTAATAAGCCCACTTCAGCTCTCTCAACCACACTCTCAATATTACCACACATCTCTCTTACCCTTTTATCATTTACTCAATCAAACCACCTCACACCACATACTGTTCTCAAATATTTCATTTCCAACACATCCACCCTCCTCCGCACAACCCTATCTATAACCCATGCCTCACAACCATATAACATTGTTGGAACCACTATTCCTTCAAACATACCCATTTTTGCTCTCTGAGGTAACGTTCTTGCCTTCCACACATTCTTCAACGCTCCCACAGCCTTCACCCTCTTCCCCACCCTGTGACTCAATTCCGCTACCATGGTTCTATCCACTGCTAAATCCACTCTCAGATATCTAAAACACTTCACTTCCTCTGCTTTTTCTCCATTCAAACTTACCTCCCAATTAACTTGTCCCTCAACCCTACAGAACCTAATTACCTTGCTCTTATTCACATTTACTCTCAGCTTTCTTCTTTCACACACTTTACCAAACTGACCCACCAACTTCTGCAGTTTCTCACCCAAATCAGCCACCAGTGCTGTATCATCAGCGAACAACAACTGACTCACTTCCCAAGCCCTCTCATCCAATACACTACATACTTGCCCCTCTCTCCAAAACTTTTGCATTCACCTCCCTAACAACCCTGCAAACCGACATTCACTGAGAACCAATCACTTTACTCTCTTCACACTCGTACACATGCCTTACATCCTTCATGAAAACTTTTCACTGCTTCTAGCAACTTACCTCCCACACCATATACTCTTAATACCTTCCACAAAGTATCTCTATCAACTCTATCATATGCCTCCTCCAGATCCATAAATGCTTCATACAAATCAATTTGTTTTTCTAAGTATTTCTCACATACATTCTGCAAAGCAAACACCTGATCCACACATCCTCTACCACTTCTGAAACCACACTGCTCTTCCCCAGTCTGATGCTCTGTACATGTCTTTACCCTCTCAATCAATACCCTCCCATATAATTTCCCAGGAATACTCAACTCAACAAACTTATACCTCTGTAATTTGAACCCCCACCTTTATCCCCTTTGCCTTTGTACAATGGCACTAAGCATGCATTCTGCCAATCCTCAGGCACTTCACCATGAACCATACATACAATAAATATCCTTACCAACCAGTCAACAACACAGTCAGCCCCTTTTTTAGTAAATTCCACTGCAATACCATCCAAACCGGCCGCTTTGCTGGTTTTCATCTTCTGCAGAGCTTTCACCACTTCTTCTTTGTTTACCAAACCATTCTCCCTGACCCTCTCACTTTGCACACCACCTCGACCAAAACACCTTATATCTACCACTCTATCATCAAACACATTCAACAAAACTTCAAAATACTCACTCCATCTCCATGTCACTTCATCACTACTTGTTATCACCTCCCAATTAACCCCCTTCACCGATGTTCCTATTAGTTCTCTTGTCTTACGCACTTTATTTACCTCCTTCCAAAGCATCTTTTTATTCTCCCTAAAATTTAATGATACTTTCTCACCCAAACTCTCATTTGCCCTCTTTTTCACCTCTTGCACCTTTCTCATGACCTCCTGCCGCATTCTTTTAGACATCTCCCAGTCATTTGCACTACTTCCTTGCAAAACTCGTCCAAATGCCTCTCTCTTCTCTTTCACTAACAATCTTACTTCTTCATCCCACCACTCATTACCCTTTCTAATCTGCCCACCTCCCACCTTTCTCATGCCACAAGCATCTTTTGCGCAAGCCATCACTGCTTCCCTAAATACATCCCATTCCTCCACCACTCCCCTCACGTCATTTGCTCTCACCTTTTTCCATTCTGCACTCAGTCTCTCCAGGTACTTCCTCACACAAGTCTCCTTTCCAAGCTCTTTTAATCTAATCACTCTCTTTACCCCAACATTCTCTCTTTTCTGAAAACCTCTACAAATCTTCACCTCCGCTTCTACAAGATAATGATCAGACATCCCTCCAGTTGCCCCTCTCAGCACATTAACATTCAAAAGTCTCTCTTTCATGCACCTATCAATTAACACGTAATCCAATAATGCTCTCTGGCCATCTCTCCTACTTACATACGTATACTTATGTATACATCTCTATTTAAACCAGGTATTCCCAATCACCAGTCCTTTTTTAGCACACAAATCTACAAGCTCTTCACCATTTCCATTTACAACACTGAACACCCCATGTACAATGATTATACTCTCAACAGCCACATTACTCACCTTTGCATTCAAATCACCCATCACTATAACCCGGTCTTGTGCATCAAAACTGCTAACACTCTCACTCAGCTGCTCCCAAAACACTTGCCTCTCATGATCTTTCTTCTCATGACCAGGTGCATAGGCACCAATAATCACCCATCTCTCTCCATCCACTTTCGGTTTTACCAATATCAATCTAGAGTTTACTTTCTTACACTACATCACATACTCCCACAACTCTTGCTTCAGGAGTAGCGCTATTCCTTCCTTTGCTCTTGTCCTCTCACCAACCCCTGACTTTACTCCCAAGACATTCCCAAACCACTCTTCCCCTTTACCCTTGAGCTTTGTTTCATTCAGAACCAAAACATCCAGGTTCCTTTCCTCAAACATACTACCCAACTCTCCTTTTTTCTCATCTTGACTGCATCTACACACATTAGACACCGTAATCTGAGTCTTTGAGGAGGATGAGTACTCCCCGCATGACTCCTTCTGTTTCCCCTTCTAGAAAGTTAAAATGCAAGGAGGGAGGGTTTCTAGCCCCTGTGCCCGTCCCCTTTAGTCGCCTTCTATGACACGCGGGGAATGCGTGAGAAGTATTCTTTCTCTCCTATCCCTGGGGATAGGGGAGAAAGAATTCTAATTACAAAATCATCTTTTCTGATAAATATAAGAATTGCTTTTCTGATATAACTGAATTTCTCTCATTATTCTTAGCATGCCTCCAGTAATTATCCTTACTTACAAAAATCATGCACACTATTTGAAATAAAAAAACAAACTCAAAACTATCATTCTCTGTAAGTATGAGATAAAGGGCTTATCTGTGATGCATTGTATCAAATTCAAAATGTATTGAATGGTAAATAAATGTGTTTTATCTTAGTAGAGTACTGTACTTAGAAAAAGACTTTACCCTGCAGCCCATGAAGATGTGACTAAACTAGAATATTACACAAAAAGGTATATTCTATGGACTGGTAGGGCAGGAATGACTCCTCCCTTGAGCATTTGGGAAGATAAGAGTGCCAAACCACTTGTAGCAAATGGGGGCTTCTCTCCTATTTCCTGCAAGCAACTAGATTTGCTCATTTTTCCTACCACTACAAATTCATATATTATCAGGTAGTTTTTGAAATACATGAGATGGAAAAAGGCACACAATGGAATGAGAAAATGTGCTTATATGAATGAAAATAGCATTGATTTAGAAGAGGATATGTGATGAATCTGACAAAATTGGTAACACATTAATAATGAAAAAAATACCAAATGCTCTCTGATTAGTGACTACTTACCCATTTTCAGTAGACTCATGGTTCCATCTGTTATAATGTAAAGATCCCAAACCACCCATAGCTTTTAATTCTTCCCATGCTTTCTTCAAACTGACTGACAACTTCTACTTGCAATCTTTTCTACCATTTATGTACTGGGTTTCCCCATCAAGATGAATTATTGTTTGGTACAACATAACTGAAACTCTTCATAATGAATTTAAATCACCTCTAATTTCTTCTGATGTCAGAGTAAACCTTTTATCTATTCTTTGCTTAGATCAATTGTTTTAAACAACCCTTAAGGCCTTCTGCCATACATTTTTACCTGATTGGGACATTTCACTAAAACACCATCTCCTTGTCTCTTAGTTTGAGTTATTCTAATTAATAGTTTATGGATGACTAAAGCACTCTCAACATATATTTGCCCATCTAGTACCTTAGAGGGCATCCAGGGTTTTAATACTTTTTACTGTATTTACTAACTCCATTAGAAATCAAATTTCCCTAAGTACCCTAGCAGTCAGACTTGTAGTATACATAATGACTGGCAATATTTTACTAACACTGCTAAGTCAAACTTGCCCCCATATTCTATCATCTACTATAACTGTTAACTTATTTCTTCGTAAATTCTCCTCTTACTCTTAGAGTCTGCTGTTGCAATCATTCAATATTACTTTTTCACTGCATACAGTAATTTGTAAACATGTGAAATTACCTAATGTCTCTTTCCTATGATTTTACACTATTCAACTAGTAGAGGTATGCCCAAAACCTCCTAGAGAATCAATGAGAGCAATAATACTAACAAAAGGCCTAGTAAAGTGATTCCAAGAATTCAACATCATATTAGCTCTAAGCTTACTCACTACTTTACTCATGAAAATTCAGTGGTGATTAAGCAACTCAGGAAGCCACTTATCAAGGATTACACACATTAGTTTTAAAAAGTGACCTATACTGAGGGATAATCTTGCTTACTCTTTTAGAAGTTTTGTATTCTTTTCTTTATTTGTGTATTTTTTTTTTTTTTACAGTAGGTTGTTACCAGCCACAGAAATTGGTATTTCTTGACCCCCTACAGGTATTCAACCATTTCATCCATTTCAAAGTCCACGACTAAATGCAACTATTCTTTCATTCATAGCAACAGTTACCTGAGCCCAATACTCTAATATTGATTCTAGCCATTCCCAGGCATTTCAAAGCATTTATCAACTATTCTTCAAGGGCTTCACTTTATGGTCTTCAAGCCCTAGTATATTCTGAAACTCCTTTTATTATTGCAAATTCAGTATATGGGTCAACTCTCTTTGTTACAAGGTTCCATGGGCTATTATTGGAACTGCTTTCAACTGTGTGTCTTTATAGGCTTATATTTACCATTTTTCATCTAACCTTTTTCGGATTTGAAGCTGCTACATGATAGTTACATTTTGTTGATGTAGTTGATCATTCCTTTTTATCTATATCTACTGATTAGAGGTTAAATCTTTTTAGCGTAAAATTACCCCTGGCTTCCAAACAGTGTCTAATCAATTTAGAAAAGTTAATTTTCTTGATTTTTCATTTCTCTTACTACAGATATCATTACCTCAGCAATTATAATTATCACATAAATAGTCTAAAAAATGACTGTTGATTGAGAAAAAAGTCCTTTTGAATGCGAGTTCAGCCCTAAAGGATCAGCTCAAATACCTATTCGTCAAGATTTTTTTTTATCACTTTTTTCTTACTCTTTCCTCTTCCCTTTATCATAGACTTATCTGACATATTCATGAAATCTCCCACAGGATCAATTCGACTTCTTAGGCTCTACCTTGAATGACATGCAGAAGCCTTGGAATGATCTTTCAAGGACTATAGTAAACAATTATATGTGAATTCCTCTTACAAGTTGTTATCTTTAACTAACCTTATTTCAATTAGACAACAAATATTTGCTGTTAGTTTTGACCTGAGCCTTGGCTTTACCTCTAATAAGATTTGGTGGAAGCTAAGAAGAGGCTTAACAGCATTAATGATAGAATTAAAAACTTTCCCCTCCAGGGAGATATTATGTAAAAAAACAAAAAAGTCTTAACTTAATTTCATAGTGGTTTCATACCTCTTTTTTTTTCATAGAGATTTGCCATTTCCCACATTAACAAGGTAGCATCAAGAACATATGACCAAGCCTGAGATAGAAAAAATCCTCACTTGGGCCCCATCTATGTTCCTTCTTTTGTAAAAGTAAAACAAGAGGGAAGGATTTCCAGCCCCCTGCTCCCACCCACTTAGTCGCCTTCTACAACAACCAGAAGGTGACTAAATGGGGTGAGAGCAGAAGGCTGGAAATCCTTCCCTCTTATACTTTTCCAAAAGACAGAACAGAGATGGGAGCCAAATGAGGATTATTCCTTCTAAGCTTCAGTCATCTGTTCTTGATGCTACCTTGCTAATGAGGTTTATTTGACTCTTTGAAAAATGTTTGCCCACAGATAATTCTGTCACATTTGCAGCTTCAGTTCAATATTCTAATTTAAATCATACATATAATTAAACATTATAAGGAAAAAATTTTAAGGTTTCATCTTGAGACACTTCTAGATAACCAAACTTATCTATAGATAGCCACTGCCAGTTAAACCATGGCAGCGTCACTTAGAGAAACCTTAAAGTATTTCAGCTAACTAGCCTCAGCACTATCTACATATCATTTTTCAGCTATTTCTCTGAGTATAAAGCATGGAATTAGAAATACCAATGTGACTAAATACATGTTTCCCTTTGTGTTACCATTCCCCATCATGGTCACCACACCACCAAACTGACCTTCACTAAACCCTTAATATACCTTTATTCATTTCAAAGACCACCTTCACAATAACCTAATCTTTCCTGTACCCTTACTTTCATTACACCCTCAAAAGTCAGACTTTATGGCCATCTTCACTAAACCCTTATGGTTCAAGTAAATGGCTATTTTCTCTTCACTCTAACCTTCTGACTGAGGAATGTTAAAGTGGTGCCCAGAACCATCTTACACTCTCCATGTAAGGATTATTGGTCTTACTTTCTGTCTCATCAAAACGGGACTACCAAGCTAATCCTACTATCTTCTTACAAGCATAATACACCTACTCAAACCTTGCTTATTATTATTACCTTTTTCTTCGCATGAGTACTATTGCCATTTCCGGTCCACTTAAACATTCATAAGTATCATCATGACAGAGTCCAGTTAAATCTACGGCCCATAGTCCCCGGCATCATGGGGTGCAAATAATCTTCAGGTTTCAGCGTGACTCTACTGCCAATGAGAGGGAGGGCTCTGGCAGTAGTAGTACTGGCCCCTCCCATGAACTTTCCCTCTCTGTAAGACCTTCCTCTTTTTCTTTCACCATACCAACATTCATGGGGTCTCTAGTAACCTACCCTCAGTTGAACACTATCTGTCTTGTACATACCTCTCCTAACATATTACTTCTGATGATCTCACTAGTTCCTTTTTCATATCTAACTATAACCTCCACTCATGATTCCAGTTCAAAGGTGGTGTTTGTGCTTATTCCAACATCAACACACCTGTTGCATGCCTCAAGGAACTCTACCTGATGAAGTTCATAGGAACCTTCTACCCCAACAGCCCAAGCTGGACCAAGGCTGCTAGGTTGGGTTGTTGGTTTACCAAGCAGTTGGATGTCAAGGCCTGCAAGCTCCATGTGGCCTCCACAGCCTAGCAAATCTGAGAAACTTTGTAAATACCTGTCCAGAGCACTCTGAAACTTATCCGCTGTGCATCAAATAGCGATTCTAATGATTGTAGCTAAGGTGTAAAAGTTTCTCAGGTCCTGGATATTTAAGGCGTTCTCTCTTTTTATGCATATAGCACCTTCGGATTTCAGTGGTAGTATTCTTCAGAGTTGTCTGTGCCAGTCATGCCATCAGAAAGTTATTTTCAAGTTGCTGTGCTAGTTATGCCAATAGAAAGTTATTTTTGACAGTAAGGTGGGGCTCATGCTTTCTAGGATTTGCCATGTATAGATGATGATAAAGCTCTCCTATCTGTGCTCAAAAAGTACAGCCCCAGTGATTCCAGACACTCTCAGTATATGGAAACCTTTTATAAGGGGCAATATATGTTCTTGAGGAATGTTTGTTAAACAAAATATTCATTTAAAAGCGGTCATTATATCATGGTGACAATGGAGATCCATTCAAGACAGTGTCAATTCTTATACTAATAAGTGCTACAAAGTGACCTCCTTCCGTAACAGTAACGGCTCTGCAGTTGGCATTTTACAGATGAAATGTAAACACTATTAATATGAACATCATCTGAAACTAAATTTTATCAACATTCTCAAGTTTGTCAAAGTTTGCAGTGATGCTGATCATTGCTACACTCTGGCAGCACCATAAAAGCAAAATACTTATATAATGCCACTGCATAAAGGCAAGAGTGACAGAGAAGAATGTTCAAATTACAGACATGTAATTTGAGTGTGCCTGGTAAGTTCTATGAAAGAGTGGTGATTGAGAGTGTGACAACATGCACAGAGCATCAGACTGGAGAGGGACAGTGTGATTTCAAAAGTGGAAAAGGATAAGTGGATCACGTGCTTGCTTTGACAATTTCATGTGAGAAATACATAAAGCAGAAGAATATGTATTTGGCAATCATAAATCTAGAGAAAGCACATTCTGAGTTGATAGTGATGCTTTGTGGAAGTTGTTACACATATATGTTATAGGAGGAAAATTATAATAAGCAGTGAGGAGATTTATCAAGAGAGTAAGATATGTGTGCAAATAGGTCGAGAGGAGGGTTAGTGGTAAGGTGAAGGTCAGCCAGCAGCAGAGGTGTGTGTCATCAAGTCTAATTGGTTTATAGATGGGGTGGTGAGAAAGATAAATGCAAGGGTCTTGGAGAAAGGGGCAAGTAGGCAGTCTGTTGGGGGTGGAGGGGCCTGGGAAGTAAGTCAGTTGTTGGTTGATGAATGGTGCTGGTTTCAGATTTGAGTGAGAAACTGCAAAAGTTGGTCCCTGAGTTGGGAGAGTATGTGAAAGGATAGAGTTGAGAGTATATGTGAATAAAAGCAAGGGTATTAGGTTTTGCAGTGCCAAGAGAAAAGTCAGCTGGGTTGTCATTTTGAAAAAAGAAATTACATATATTAATCTAAAATTTGAGAAACATTCATTTCTTAAGGAAAAATCTGAATGCATTATTTCATGAGGCTGACTTTTCACTAATAGCAAAGTCCCAAACACTGATAAATTTTTTTTCAATCACTTGAGTGTACAGAGCCAGTTTCATGTGTATCAAATGAAAAATACAAGAAAACTTGCATTTCAAAACAAAACACTTCTCAACTAATTCAATGGATTGTTTCTATCAATAGAAATATAATACAATTTGAGTGTGATTTTCAAGGTATATGGCCATTATGAGATATATCAGCCATTTGCTCCAAGCAAAACACACACAGAAAAAAGTAATCAATTCATATTACTCTTCATGAAAGTCATCACATGATAGAGGTAATCTAAAAAAATACCTTTTAATGAAAAATATGACTCACTTAAAGCCCACTAGCTTGCAGTTCTGTTCTCATGTCTCATATTTAACTCGACAAGGGAAGTTTTTGTAAGGAAATGATTAACTGTAATATCTAACCATTTCTATCTACAGTAAATACATACAATGTCCCACTGATACTAATACTTTTTCCACTAACATTCCCAAACCTGAAAATAAAATTTACCAATCAATATTAAAATCATCAAAGGGTTAGAAACATAGGATAAAGAAAGTGTTTTGGAAACAAATATAAACATGTAACACAAGAAATGTTATTACTAAATACAACAGAATGCATTAAGAATACTTGGTACATACGACTGTAGCATGCATATTTTATCTTTTATTGCACAGGGCAGCTGAATTAGCTACTTGCCTAATAGTGGTGAATTCCTCATACCCAAGAACAACATTGCAAGCCAAAGCACGAGCATGTGAGCGAATTTCCATTCTGAGTTGTGTCCACCAGTTGTCACGAGTCTCTACTTCTTCTGGGGTATGGGGACGGTCTAGGAGTTTCACAGATCGAGCACTCACTGTCCCACCTATTGGAGTAAGGAAAACAATCAACTTCTACTATGGCAACCCTAAACATGGGGAATGTCTAGGTCAAAATGCAAACAAAATACTTTATGCTATCAATATAAATAACATGATGTAACTCCTTAAAACCCTTCTGCTACTGCTATTGTATCCCTGTGCAGCTGGGCAAGATGAAAAAAAAAAAAGGCTTAAAGAAGATGTTATTCATGTTTCTATTCTGGCAATAGAGAGCACCTCTCCCTAATTACAAAAACACAGAACTCAATTACCTGTATTTGGTTAAAAATCCACTGTAGGTGTCACAGGTAGTATGACTTCAGACAGTCATTGCTGCTAAATATGTCAGTAAGCTACTGCACTATTCTAATCTTTACTGCATCAATGCAAATCAATTGTGTTTGCACTTTTCCAGTGTTTGTATCAGAACATTTGAGTTCTATAAATATCTCTGTCACTTTTTCTTATTCATCTCCCAATCATTTGCACTCCTTTCCAATAAGTATCACTCAAACACCTCTCTTTTACTACCAACTTTACTTGTTCATCCCACCACTCACTACCTTTTTAATCTGCCCACCTCCCACCTTTCACATGCCACATGCATCTCTTGCACATGCCATTACTGCTTCCCTTAATACCTTCCATTCCTCATCCACTCCCCTCACTTCATTTGCTCTTACCTTCTGCCATTCTACACTCAATCTCAGCTAGTACTTCTTCACACGTCTTCTTTCCAAGCTCACCTACTCCCACCACTCTCTTCTCCCTGACATTGTCTCCTCTTTTTCAAAAACCTTTACAAATCTTCGCCCTTACCTCCACAAGACATCCCACCAGCTGCCTCTCTCAGCAAAATTACATCCAAAAGTCTCTCGTTTACATACCTCTCAATTACTACATAACCTAAAAATGCCCATCGACCATCTCTCCTATTTGCATACGTATACTTGCTATATCTCTCTTTTTAAACCAGGTATTCCCCATCATCAGTCTTTTTTCAGCATACAACTCCACAAGCTCCTTACCGTTTCCATTCATAATACTGAATACCCCATGAGAACCACTTATACCCTCAACTGCCACACTACTTACCCTTGCATTTGAATCACCCATCACCAATCTGATCTTGTATACTAAAACTGCCGACAGACTCACTCAGCTGTTTCCAAAACACTTGCCTCTCATGTCCCAAAACACTTGTCTCTCATGATCTTTCTTCTCATGGCCAGATGCATAAACATCTCATGCCATCCACTTTCAGTTTCATCCAAATCAATCTGAAATTTACTTCCTTTCACTCTATCACACACTCACAACTCCTCCCTCAAAAGCAGTGCGACTTCTTCCTCGGCTCTTGCCTTCTCACCACAAAGACATTTCAAAACCATTCTTCCCCTTTACCCTTGAGCTTCATTTCACTCAAAGCCAGAACATTCAGTTTTTTTCCACTCAAACATACTACCTATCTCTCCTCTCTTCTCATCTTAGTTACACCCACACACATTCAGACACCCCAATCTGAGACTTTGAGGAGGATGAGCACTCTCTGTATCCTTTTTTTAGAAACTGAAATATAAGAAGGGGAAGGTCTCCAGGCCCCTGATACAACAAGCAGGGAATACAGAGGTAGAATTCTTTCTCCCCTGCCTCAGGGATAATTCTTCATATTTTTTTTTTTTTTTTTTTTTTTTTTTTTTTTTTTTTTATACTTTGTCGCTGTCTCCCGCGTTTGCGAGGTAGCGCAAGGAAACAGACGAAAGAAATGGCCCAACCCCCCCCATACACATGTACATACACACGTCCACACACGCAAATATACATACCTACACAGCTTTCCATGGTTTACCCCGGACGCTTCACATGCCTTGGTTCAATCCACTGACAGCACGTCAACCCCTGTATACCACATCACTCCAATTCGCTCTATTTCTTGCCCTCCTTTCACCCTCCTGCATGTTCAGGCCCCGATCACACAAAATCCTTTTCACTCCATCTTTCCACCTCCAATTTGGTCTCCCTCTTCTCCTCGTTCCCTCCACCTCCGACACATATATCCTCTTGGTCAATCTTTCCTCACTCATTCTCTCTATGTGCCCAAACCATTTCAAAACACCCTCTTCTGCTCTCTCAACCACGCTCTTTTTATTTCCACACATCTCTCTTACCCTTACGTTACTTACTCGATCAAACCACCTCACACCACACATTGTCCTCAAACATCTCATTTCCAGCACATCCATCCTCCTGCGCACAACTCTATCCATAGCCCACGCCTCGCAACCATACAACATTGTTGGAACCACTATTCCTTCAAACATACCCATTTTTGCTTTCCTGGATAATGTTCTCGACTTCCACACATTTTTCAAGGCTCCCAAAATTTTCGCCCCCTCCCCCACCCTATGATCCACTTCCGCTTCCATGGTTCCATCCGCTGACAGATCCACTCCCAGATATCTAAAACACTTCACTTCCTCCAGTTTTTCTCCATTCAAACTCACCTCCCAATTGACTTGACCCTCAACCCTACTGTACCTAATAACCTTGCTCTTATTCACATTTACTCTTAACTTTCTTCTTCCACACACTTTACCAAACTCAGTCACCAGCTTCTGCAGTTTCTCACATGAATCCGCCACCAGCGCTGTATCATCAGCGAACAACAACTGACTCACTTCCCAAGCTCTCTCATCCCCAACAGACTTCATACTTGCCCCTCTTTCCAAAACTCTTGCATTTACCTCCCTAACAACCCCATCCATAAACAAATTAAACAACCATGGAGACATCACACACCCCTGCCGCAAACCTACATTCACTGAGAACCAATCACTTTCCTCTCTTCCTACACGTACACATGCCTTACATCCTCGATAAAAACTTTTCACTGCTTCTAACAACTTGCCTCCCACACCATATATTCTTAATACCTTCCACAGAGCATCTCTATCAACTCTATCATATGCCTTCTCCAGATCCATAAATGCTACATACAAATCCATTTGCTTTTCTAAGTATTTCTCACATACATTCTTCAAAGCAAACACCTGATCCACACATCCTCTACCACTTCTGAAACCACACTGCTCTTCCCCAATCTGATGCTCTGTACATGCCTTCACCCTCTCAATCAGCACCCTCCCATATAATTTACCAGGAATACTCAACAAACTTATACCTCTGTACTTTGAGCACTCACTCTTATCCCCTTTGCCTTTGTACAATGGCACTATGCACGCATTCCGCCAATCCTTCATATACTTATCAATATTACATTTTCAACTCAAAATTTTATTTAGAATTATTCATTGAATACAAATTCAAGATATGCTATTCAGAATCATTTTGGTAAAAACTGCACTTCCATCTTGATGACAGTGCATTCTGTCACAACAAGTATATACATTTCTTACACTAGTTGTAAGTGGATGGGTGAGTGCTGTGGTAGGATGGATCTGGAGTGGGTGGAGGCGCAAGACTCAGGACCATGAGGGTGTTTTTTTCATACTCAAATCTAGTTCAAGTAAGTGTTTTGTTAATTTTTTTATTGACTTTGTTTTCATGTTTGTGGAATGGGGAATGAATGTCATTTGAAAGTTATATGTGATACCCACTATGGCTGGAGTTTTGTTCAGTGAGAGTGGTTGACATTCAGGGAAATGGAAGGGTACAGGCTGGCTTTATGTTTCTTTAGGCTGAAGGGAGTGATGCAGATACAGTATTCTGTTTTTGGGTGAATCAGTCTTCTAACTGCATAATGTAGTGTTGCATGTTTGTTGTTGCTTCAGTGTTATGATGCGACTGTGAAGTCATCTGCACATGAAAGGAGTTTAGCACTATGATCAGCAATAGTAAAAAATATGTAATTACATACCAAGATTCAAGATAAAACCTGGAGGGAATGTCTTCATTGTAAGGAAAGGGTATTCAAGCAGGTCAAATGATTCCTGAGTCATGATGGGGCGGTGAACTCCAGTGAGCGTTCCCCCCTTTCCTACACCACCACCAGATGAGCCTCCACTTCCAGCCAAGCTGCCACCTGTTTGGTAAAAATTTCATTCATGTAAAACATGACTGGAAATGATGAATGCAAGTTATGGGAGGGCATGGAAGGAGGTGTGGTATGGATGGGAATGAGTGAAAATTATTGGGGAAGAGGAAAAGAAGGATGTGCAATACTGTTATCACCAAGAGTATGGAAGGGAGTCACAGAGCATGGATGGAATGGATCAAAAATAGTGGGGGGTGAAAGGAAAGACAGGGACTGTGAAATGTGCATGGGTATGTGTATATGCATCTGTGAATATGAAGACTGTATGAGGTAGGGATGAAATGAAGCTATTCTGGAGGAAGGTGGATGACTGTATAAATGATTTTGAGAATGAGAGAAACATGGTTGTATTGGGTGATATGAATGCGAAAGTGGAATGTGATGGAACTGGTTAGATAGTAGGAAAATGGGGAGTGCCTTAAGTAAATGAGAATGGAAGCTATCATGTGGTATTTGTGCTGAGAGGGGTGTATTCCTTGCAAACACCTTTTTTCATTGCAAGATGATCCACAGATATACATGGATGAGAAATGATGGAAGAGAAGAGCAAAAGGCTTTGATTGACTATGTGGCAGTGGATGAAAGATTGAGAAAGGCTGTGTGGGATGTTAGAGTTGTGAGAGGATTCTTTGTAGACTGACCATTTTGCAGTTCTTGTGGGGATAAGGATCAGATAGAAGTGGAGGTATGGTGTAAGGAAGAATGGAGAAGTAAAAGTGTTGACAAGCAAGAAAATGAATCAGGAAAATACAGGGAGGAGCATGAAAGGAAGATAACTAGACAACTGAAAACTTAGATGGAAGTGCAGTGAATGTAGGAATGCTGTCGTGTGTGACTGAGGTGTTTAAAATGTTTACAGAAATACTATTAAAGGTTGTAGAATCAGTAGTTGCACACAAAATAGTGAGATACAGGAGTAAAAAGGGCAATGTACTGTCAGAAGAGATTGGAAATGCTGCAGAAGAGAAGAAAAAGGCATATGGTAGATTGCTCAATACATATGTACCAGCAGAAATTCAGCAAAGGCGGAGGGAAGAATACAAAATATGTTAGCAGAATGTTAAGAACCTGATAGAGGAAAGCAAAGAAAGAGTAGATGAAGATTTTGAAAGAAAGTTAAATGAAAAGTTTTGGGATAATGAGAAACTATACTAGAAGGAGGTGAAAAAGGAAAGAGGTGGATGTAAGAGTGGAAATGTTGGTATGAGAAGTAAGGTAGGGGAATTGCTGAAGCAAAAGGAGGAAGTGAAAGGAAGATGGAAAGAGTATTTTGAAGAACTAATGAATGTGGGAGAAGGGGAGGCAGCAGTTGTTATGTGCATGAATATGGAGGATGGAAGGAGGAAGATGCAAGTGCAGGGGCTGATAGCAAAGAGGGAGGTAAGAAGGGCAATAATGAAGCTGAAGGTAGGAAAGGAATCTGAAGTGGATGGGATTATGGCTGAAATGCTCAAGCATGGAGGAGAAAGTGTGATATAGTGGATACATCTTATATGAAATTTTGCATGGAAACAGAAGGTTGTGTCCTGAGGATTGGGTGAAAGGTATTACTGTTCCTTTATTCATAGGAAAAGGTGCTAAGGATGTATGTAGCAATTATGAGGGAATCAGTCTGTTAAGTATACCAGAAAAACTGTATGTAAGAATATGAACTGACAGAGTCATGGAAGTGACTGAATGAAGAACAAGTGAAGAGCAAGGGGGTTTTAGGAAAG
Source organism: Panulirus ornatus (assembly GCF_036320965.1). Lineage (NCBI taxonomy): Eukaryota > Metazoa > Arthropoda > Malacostraca > Decapoda > Palinuridae > Panulirus > Panulirus ornatus. The sequence continues at coordinate 14,679,017 of NC_092231.1, read as the reverse complement.
TTAGGGGATGTGTGGATTAGATTTTTGTAGTAAAGATGACCACGGAAAAGTATTTTGTGAAAGGTAAAAAGTTGTATGCAGCTTTTATGAATCTGGAGAAAGCTACGAGAAGAGATGAGTGGAATGCTTTGTCAGATATAGGGGAAAACTTTTGGATGGTGTAAAAGCTTTTACACACAAAAAGTTTTTATTTTCATTTGCATTCACTTTCAGCATCTTAATCCTACAAATATCTTCCAAATAGCCAATAACATTTTCCAGCTCTTCCTCTGATTTAGTTAGCTAAAAATCAACAACTGCAAACAAAAACTATGGAAACTCTCATTCTATTTCTCAAAGGTTGGGAATTACATCAGAATTGCCCTACCATTTTCTCAACTCACAAAATGCCCTATTCATAAATGCATTAAATAACCATGCTGACATTCCAGCCTTGATGCACTACCATATTTTCTTAAAACCACTCACTCATATTGTGCGACAACCTTCTTTTTATGTTGAAGGCTCCAGTCAAGGACAAAAGTCCACATCAAAGCCAGGCCATAACTGAGATATAGAGAGAATAATGAAAGGGAAAAAGAAAAGACAATGGGAAGTACATACAAATTTTGGAAGAAGTGAAAAAACCTGTCTTTTAAAATGTGTGAGGTCATAGTTATTGGGAAAGACATGAGAAAGTAGAGAGTTCCAAAGCTTCCATGTGTAGGAAAAGAAGCAGTTATCAATGCGGCCCACCCCTCAGTTGCCGATGACCACACAGTATTTACATGACACAGCAGTTTGCCAAGTATTGTGTGGTCTACCTAGTGGTGAGGCTCACAAGCAGCCAGCTCTCAGAAGCAAAAACCAAAGTAATACCTATAGAAAAAGGAAAGTGAACCAATATTGCAGTGTAGGGTAACAGGTTAAATTCAAAAGTTAGCCTTGGACAGTTTATGCATTATTTCCATTACAAAAGCTCACAACAGCATTCAAGTTTTCCATGTACAACACAGTGAAAATCTCCCACAGCACTTTCCTATTCACTTTAATGTATGTCTTTTCTGAATCCATAAGTGCTGCATACACCACCACCTTTTTCTCTGTAACTTTCTCTACTAAATATCTAAGTGCAAAAATCTAACCTATAAACTCTATTCCTTTCCTAAACCTACCTAGTTCTTCACCAACAACTAATCCTTTGAACAGTGTCAATCACAAATGTGCCATGCACTTTGCTATGTTTGCAAAGAAAACTTACTCCTCTATAGTTCTTAACAACACTTTTACTCATTTCTGATTTATTAAATGGATCAAAAATTATTGCTTTCCTCCATTCATCAACGATCTGACCTAATTTATGATTCCATATAGAATTTTGAGATCCATTCCACAGCAGTTTCACTTCCACTCTTCACGATCTCACTCACTGCTCCATCAATGCCTCAGCTTTTTCAAATTGTTGTTGGCATATGCCTCTTTTTCATTTTCACTTACCTCCTCAATGAATAGTCTGTGCTTTTTTCTAATTCTTATTCACTGTCTTCAAAGGTCCTCAAGTGTTTCAATTTTATTCATAACAAATGTACCCTCCTCTGACTTTTCTATTCAGTACTTCATACTATACACTCTTATGTAATTCCATTCATCATATGAACAGGAAGGTTCAGCTTTTCCATCCAAACTCTGTTTCTCCTCCAATATTTTTCTCAAGTCTTCACTTCATGTTGTATCACTTTTTCCACAACTTATAGATGCAGTGTCACAATCCACCCTGTACTGCACTTCCCTGTACTTTACACTTAAGTACTTTCAATTTACTAATTGCATGATTAGGACTAAAAGCTCCAAGGATTCAGGCATTTCAGGAATTTTGTTAGCTGAAGACTGGGTGAACTGAGAAATAAAATGAATGCTAAGTTTCCCTCAAAACATAAAGAGGAATGAAGTCTGTGTTTCATGAAGTCTGAGAAACTGAACCAACACACAGTAAATATATATCCAGAAGATACACATGAATAAGGTATACTGTAAAAAATTTCATGCATTTTCACTTCAATTTTCCTTAAACTGCTCACATAATATTAATAAAATCTGAAATAAGTAAACTAACCCTTAGGAGTAATGGAGAGGTCAGAGTCTGATGACCGTCTGTTGATGGAGACACCTGATGTCCGAGCAGGGCTTGCCAGTTTGCCTGAATGAGTTGGAGAGCTGGTGACTACACCCCCGTTTGTTGAAGCTGTGGTTCCACCCCCTGTTGGACATCCACCAACACCACCATCACTCTTGGAACCATCAGTCTCGATGGGTAACGGGCTCCTGGACACGGGGTAACAGCCACTAGTATGGCGACTACGAGACGAGCGCTTGGGAGAGCCTATCATCGATGCTGAGCCAGGCCGGGCCTCCACTAGCAAGTCTAGGCTAGAGATGTACACAGGATGGGAGGGACACTTAGCTGCTACATCTAAAGCACACTGAAGCACATCTCCACTATCCATGCTTAAACTGCTGGCTACTTGTGGAAACTCGTAAGAGGAAGAAGAGGAGAAGGATGATAAACTGGATGGAGAGGTAAGGACTGGGGGAGATAAGACTGGTAAAATAGGTAGGGACTGAGATGGTAAAGGCAAGTGAGATGAGGAGAAAGCTGAATCATACAAATTAGTATTAGATACAGAAAGGTTATCAAAAGCACTTGAAGAGGATGAAGGAGATATGGCAGACAAAGTAGCATCTCTGCCAGTACTACCTCCACTGTCATCATCTGAAGAAAAATTAGTATTAGATAAACAACTGAATTCATGCACATTATGCTGGACAGCCACTTCAGGGGACTGGATGGTTGAAATCTGAGATTTTGGAGGTAAAACTGGAGTGGAAGGAATAACTGCAATAGATGGAAGGTGGCCTTGAGAAATGCGAGGTACTACCGGCAACAATTCACCCAAAGCAGACACATGGGATGAATATAAATCCAGATTCAGGTCTGTCTTTTTCCATTCAATATTTCTTACAATATCAGGTTTTTTAATAACTGACTTCTGATCCATTATAGAAGACACTGTTTTCTCTTTTTCTTCTTCAAAATTTACAGGTGACTCACTTGAATATACTCCAACTTTTCTTTCTTGTGTTCTGGTACATGAATCATACGGGGCCAGCAAGGGTATTCTGTCTTCTTTCAGCTGTTTGACTGTTACAGAAAAATCCTTAGAGGAATCTGTTATCAAGTATATATCTTCAAATCTTTGTCCTGCCTTCAACATGATATTCTGTCTCTCACACCCTCCAAATGAGTGGCTCTTAATTAGTTGTTGAGACACTGTAATTCCAGATGTCCCCATGTCACTTTCCACAGGTTCAGTACAAACAAGACGACTATCACTTACTGATCGCTCTGAGACATGCTGCAAATCATTTACATCCACAGGACCAGTAAAATGACTTTCCACAGAACTCTGTGATGTAATTTCTTCTTCACTCAAGTAAAACTTTTGTCCAGTGGCTGGCAACTTCACTTCATGTTCTGGACTACTGAAGTCCGAGGATAAAGGCTCTGAACTGCAAGTGTCCTCATCTGAGGATATAAACTGTATTGGGGCTAAAGGATCATGTGGATGACTCAACTGATGTTTAGCATAAATACTTTTATTTAAAGTAGGATCTGAAAAAGCTGTGGACATTGTCTTATAAGAATATTCTATATTAGTTACTTCATGCCCTTCATCTTCATCATCAGAGTACTGCATAGTATCATCCTCTTCCATACCTATGACCTCTACAATATCTGGTGAATCCAGATCCCAGTCCTCAACAGAATCTTCTGGAGAGGTAAGTGACTGCTGAGTCTTCCAACTCCCTTTTGTACACTTAGCTCTGTCATGCCCTCTACTAAGTAGACGTCCCATGGGACTATAAACTTTAGTGTTATTCTTCAGGTGGGACCCTTTACCAAAGGGTGGCATTTTGTGGTGGCAATTCCTGTTACCCACATCAAAACTCTGTGATTTTTCTAGTCCTCCCCTGAATTTCATCATTCGTTGAGCAGTTTTGCGTAATCCTGCTCTAATGGAATCAAGACTATCTTGATTACCAGGACGTAAACCTGACCAGCCTTGGTGATTACTCTGATGCCCATAGTGTGAGCTCTGTACTGACCATGGACCTCTTAGTTTGTGGCTCCTGGAGAGACCTAAGGTGTGATATGGTTGAGACGATGATCTTGGCTGGAGAGATGAGTTGCGCTGAAGATATACAGGAGGGTGCTGAGTAACTGTAGCACTGCGTTTCCTCTTCACTAATGGCAAGCCACGAATCATTCGCTTTGCACTAGTGAGTGCTACCTGCCCTGGAGGAGGCTTCCCCTCATCTGAGATTGGGTTTACCATGAGGTCAAGCCACTGGGAAGGATGATGTGAAGGAATTTGTGATGAGAAATTCGAGCTTGAGCCTCGATAATGAGAATGGCTGAGGGACCATGGGCAAGAGGGTGGTGCAGAAACTGAGGAAAGTTTCTTAGGTAGGTGAACTACAGAGATAGGCATGGGCCTATCAGAGTTAGGAACAGCAACATACATAGTTTCTAAAACTAGCTCATCTTCCATACTAAATAACACATCAGTAATGCAAGAATACATGAAATTTGAGTAAAAAAAAGTTTCAATGAGCATTTCAACATAAAGAATATTACAATGTTACAGGAAAAGCAACACCAATGCAAACATATAAGGGCAATACATCAAATGGTTAAGATATTAGCAGGTTTACATGAGGAGAAGGAGGAGGAGGAAATAGGAAGAAAGAATGAAGAAGGAAAATTAATAAAAGTTGTTATTCTATAGATTAAAGCAAAATTTTTACCTGGTGAACAGAGATGAAGCAAATAAGGGCAACCATAAAATCATGAGAAAAATTTCCCTCCACAAGGTATCATCCAATATATGTTCATCTGCTGAAAACTAATGTAGAAAATAAAACCAAGACACAGATACAATTATAAGTGATTAATTTGGTAACTAGCAAGCAGTTTCAAAAATTTATTAAGTCTTGAAGTGCTTATGTACCAGAAATTCAAGCTCTACAAATAACGAGTAAAAGTGAAAGAATGGGCATTTTGTATCACAGCTATATAGATAATGAAAAGCATTTCCTAATAAATCAGGCATATCAAGGTAAACTTCACCATCTATAATCATCACAAAAAAAAAAATCTTAGTTACTGTCATAATCCCTTGCTGAGTAAAGTACAAATACTGGTACTGTAATAATCTTTAAGTGGCTATATATGCAATGTCAATATCTCTTGAGCTCCTCCATATTGTTAAATATAATTTCTTTTGTACTTTACAATAAGTAGATCCATGCATAATCCTTCCCAAAAACTAACTGGTTACAACAAAAAATACAGAACACTCAATGATACCCTCACTCTCATTGAAAGGCATTCTTATTCTGTCCTAATTTACTTCATGTCTATTCCTAATCATACCCTCACCCTCATCTAAAGGTACTCTCATTCTGTCCTAATTTACCTTACGTCCATTCCTAATCATCCTATAAAATATATTTCTATTCTTGACATCAGTAATAACTGATACATCACAGTAAATATTTCTAATACCTATATGACTAATATTTTCCTCTGACTTGCTGATCATGAAATCATCAAACCAAAATATAAATATTCACAATCTGTCTAATTCTGAATTTTCATATCTTATGACAAGTTTGCACTTCCAAAAAACAACAAAATTCATTTCCCTTTCAAAAAGAGAAAATTGTTTTTAAAAGAGATTTCTTTCTATGCCTTATCAATCTGTAAACTACAAAGACCTGTGCCTCAAAATCTGTCTTATGAAAGTATGCACACAGTGAATGGAACCAGAAGTCAGAACATAACAAAATGAAGACCTCCTCAACTACCAGCAAAGAAGAATCTGCTTGTCAGAAGCCTGGTTGACTAAATAAAAAAAAATCAGATCATAAATTTAGAGCCCTTCCATCCATGTCATAACAATGCTTACGCAAGTCAAACATCATTTAGAGATGATATTAGCAAAAGGGGTGGACAAGTGGGCAAAGATGCTTTCATAGTTTCAACACTGACCAGGCTGAGACTGAATTTTCTAAACTACAGAGCTAAATATCTGTGACTGACACTAGCAACACTCACATAAAATATGTGAATTCAAAGAAAAGTGAGCTTTGAAGATTAAAAAACTTTTCTTTGCTGGTGGTATCCGACAGGCTGAAAAATCTCTTAATCCCTAGGGGACAAAATTCTCTAACCCCTAGCATTCTGGTAAGGATAAATGCCCTTTAGTCTAAGATAACAACCCATTTAGCAGTATGAGCCTAGTTCAAGTCTGCCTTTTGAAAAACAAGTTATGATGTCATCTGCTGGCAAACTGTTAGACTGCCTTGCCACCTTATTATACTCAGAACACAGGTGTCACCCTGAAAATGGTCACCAATGGTAAGAAAATGATTTTCAAAAAGAGTGGGATAAAAAGGGCAAGAAATAATATACTTAAGTAGATAAACTTTCTTTAGCTTGTAATCCCAATCTGTAAATGGAGATGCAAGCTGTGTAAACACTAGATGTGCTTCTCTTGGGATGCAAAACTAAACCTATTTTTGCAACAGCTGTAGGAGATGAATGATATTATTCTGCTTTGCTGTCACTATAAAATATACGACTAAACATTTCTTGAAATACCATCTATATCTAATAGTGTTTCCTAATCAAATGAAAGGAATACCAGTACACCATAATTGTCAGGTAATAAATGAAAGATCAGGTTCACATTCTTAAGTTGCCAAATAAAATACCCAGTTCCAATACTGAATTCTCTTCCTCTGATAGTGAAATAATTAAAGACGGTATCTAATCTTATTTTTCATTCACTAGATATTTCATAACGACAGAGAAAAATATCATACAGTTAGTATTCCAGTATCAGGAAGATTTTGTAGACTGCAGACTCAAGGATGTTTTCCAGTTCTCCAAAGTGGAATAGGTTGCCTTGCTTCCATCAGCTTATTCTTATGTCAAGAAACTTAGCCTTTTGAAGGAGTACAAATATAGTAGCATTCCTCTGTCTACATATCCTTATTTAATGTCAATAACCAGTGCATCTATCCTCACATGCTCTCCTACCTTTTGAGCTTTGAGCTATGCAGCTAAAAAAATTCTCATGTAGAAATGAATTATACTCCTGTAACTATCTGTAAGAAGATCCTAACATTTACTAGCTGTAACAGCGATGTGAAAAAACAGAAAACTCAGTCTTGACATAAAACTGGACATCTGAATGAGAGAGTTTAAAGTGTGACTGATATCCATTAAGTGATTTCCTACTCTTTATGATGTAATCTTTCATGTAATTTACCCATTCATTGCAACATGCTGTAGAAATAAGATAACCCTATGTGCAGAGGCATTTTTATAAGTGAAAAAGATATCTATTTCATATTTTGACTTTGAAAATTGGCAGGGTGCTAATCCTTGAGTAAAAAGAAATATACATAACAAGTCTCAGTGGTTCCAGTGTACTTCTTATAGATGGCTCAAAGTTTGCTTGTGTATGAGGGGAAATTCCCACTGGTAGTGCCAAATGCATGAGTGTACTTCAGAGTTTTCCCTTTCTACATTCTTATTTCACTTTCATTACACATAAAAAATTGGGATCTGTAGTGTTTGCAACAACACAATAAATTTGTCTGAATATCTGTTTTACATGAATATACATTAATGCATTTTTGAATGATGTAGAAATCTTTCTGAGAAAGATGTTACAGACCACATTTTCTTTTACTTACTTTTTTACATCCTGCTTGTCTGTCTGACATTTTTGTATCATATAAAATGAGTGACTATATACAGAAAAAGTAGAACAGCCACGAAAAATAAAGAAAAAGGCTAAAATCATTTTCTAAATACTGTATGCCCAGTCTTCGCTTTATGCAAGATCACTATATGACATTTTGCTACTATGCTAGAAACCCTCTTCTACCAGTACCTCTGATGTGGTGAAAATTCACTACTATGCAGGTGTAACAGAAGAAAGTACACTAAAACTTCCATGAGGGTCGGCAGGTGGAATAAGCATGGATCCTGGGTGGAGCATGCCACATTCCTGTCAGCAGGTCAGTCTTGCAAATCTGTGCTACTTGTGTGATTTGGGTATACCTTCTAATGTAATTTTCCTGCCACCTACTGTACTTAAAATGTCCAGCAACATTTTCTACCCCAGAACCAGCAGTTAAATGGAAGATAACCCCTATGACTTTAGAAACAAAGCTACAAATCTTACAATGCACTGATACTGGTAAGGGAGTGTCAGTATGGTAGAAAGTGTGCTAAAACTCCAGTGAGAGTTGGCCCATGGAGTAAGCGTGGATCCTGGGTGGAACATACCATGTTTCCAACAGATTATCAGTCTCGCACTTACCACAGATGTGTGCAGAATTGTGTTACTTGTGCGATTTGGTTACAACTACTGTGATTTTCCTGCAACCCTGTGAGTTTGCATTTGTTATCACAGCAAACTAAACATCCAGCATCACCATCTCCTACTCCCGAACCAGCAGTTAAATGGACGAGAACCTCTCTATTTAAGACACAAAGTTAGAAATCTCTATGCACTGTGCTGGTGAGGGGGCATCAGTGTTTGGGCATACTTACAACCTGGGAGAATTTACAATCTGCTAAGAAAATTCATAGGGCTGTGCTCCGGTCTACTCCACTGTCTGCCAAGGTAACCAGATGGGTTAGAAATCCACTTATGGAGAAGATGGAAAAGTGCTCTTGTTATACATATAGCATGAGACAAAGTAGAAAAGCAGCCTTAGTAATCTTCAGCTCAGGTCTAAAGCTCTGAAAATTAGTGAGAATGTGTGTACAGAAGACAATGTAACTGAGCCAGAGCCATTTCAAGCAAGCAGAGGATAGCTAATAGTTAATTCGGTCAGAAGCTATATAACTTGAAGGTAACTAGAGAAGCTGCAAGTAGTGACCATAAAGCTGCTGCACACATCCCATATTCCCTATGTTTATTGGTTCACTATATGCAATTTCTCTTTGTGCAAAGTTTACGCAAAACAAAATCCTGGCAACTCTGAGAAGACGTGCAATGATGAACTATTTCTTTGTTTATTTACTTTCGTACTTAAAGTCTTAGTTTGAGGTCCACTTTTTTCATTACATACATATGCATATACTTCAATATTCAATATTGTGTGGACAGCCACTACCAGCTGATTTCCCAAGTCCATTTCTGTCATCTAAGTGTGGCATCTGGATCATCAGTTTGAGAGCTGTTACTGTCATTTGTTTTACTTTTCTGTTTCTTCATCACTTTATAGCTCACTGAGTTCATCAAAGTCTATTGCATCAAGGATATCATTAATTCTCTTAAAATCTATGACCCAGGCTTTAGATGGGCTTACAGAGGGTGAGGGTGGTCTAACAGCGAGTTTCTTTGATATTTTGATGGCTAACAACCCATATACTAAAAAACTTTTGGCTCATTGTCTGGCATTAGATTCATGAAGTGCCATTTTCTAAATCACCATTTTGCTTTCTGCCAGTACCTTAGGCACAGAATTAGCACCCCACAGATAAGATAACTTATTTAGCTGTTGCTGTTGCAATGCTCAGCAGCAAATGAGTCAACTAACATAAAGAACAACATACATAAATAAGTATTCCCAAGGATCATATCCCAATTTCATATCAATAAGTCTGTGATAAAGTTAGCTCCATTTAGTTTAACCTAGAATAACTTTTCAAGAAAGCATCAAGTACATTCAACAATGGGCTCCTTTACAGAAATAATAGGTAGAAGTAGTTGTTAGGAGCATTAGAAAATAATCAGTAGGAACATTAGGTAGGAGCCTTAGCAAACACTGTGCTAGAGATGCCCTCTGCCAGGGACCTGTTAAGGGTGAGGCACTAAAGGCTAAGAAGCAGCACTAGAGTTCACTAGTTATGGTGACTCTACTGCCATGGCCACCCCTTTGAGGAAGATCCAATTGGAAAAAGCATCAGAGATATATATAGAGAGAGGAATATTAAATACATAAAATCCCTATGAAAATAAGTGACCATATATTTAGTTGCTGTGGTACCTAATTCATTCCACTATAAACTTTAACATAGTATACTCACCAACTTAGATATTCTTGTTCTAGTTCCAGTGGTAATGCTGGTAAAGTGATGAGAACTTACAGTGATCATGGGGAGGGAGTATGGAGGCTGTCAAAATAAGGTGATCATTCTGTTCAGCAATCTAAGCTTTCCATTATGTACGCTATGTGCACGGTCATCTACATATGATAGATCATATAAGGCACAAGTCCCTTTAGCTCACTATTACACACAGAAAATAAGTAAAAAGGTAAAAGTGATGTCATTACTTCAAAGAAAACAACCAAAAAATATGAAGGAAAAATTCAAAGGCACTAGCAGAGAGGAATATTAAGAAGCTTGACTAGTGTTACAAATACTAATGATAACTACCCATACATTTAAAAAGTGATGCCATACTGATAAAACAATTTAAAAGCTAGATGAAAACAAATGCAACAGCAATTCCTCTACTGCATCTACACATTTATGCACATTAATCAATACATTCTATAAATAAGTATACACTGTATACATAATGAAACAAAATCATGAAAACAACAATGCAATTATAAAAACAACATTAAGTATAGTTCATTTAAAGTTTTTATGAGATGTCTTTATCACATACTTAATGAATACACAAACAAAATCACATACAGTATATACGAATATATTTATTCATCTATCATACTTTGTCGCTGTCTCCCGCGTTAGCCAGGTAGCACAAGGAAACAGACAAAAGAATGGCCCAACCCACCCACTTACACATGTATATACATACACGTCCACACATGCAAATACACATACCTATACATCTCAATGTACACATATATATACACACACAGACACATACATATATACACATGCACACAATTCACACTGTCTGCCTTTATTCATTCCCATCGCCACCTTGCCACACATGGAATAACATCCCCTCCCCCCTCATGTGTGTGAGGTAGCGCTAGGAAAAGACAACAAAGGCCCCATTTGTTCACACTCAGTCTCTAGCTGTCATGCAATAATGCCCGAAACCACAGCTCCCTTTCCACATCCAGGCCCCACACAACTTTCCATGGTTTACCCCAGACACCTCACATGCCCTGATTCAATCCATTGACAGCACGTCGACCCCGGTATACCACATCAATCCAATTCACTCTATACCTTGCCCGCCTTTCACCCTCCTGCATGTTCAGGCCCCGATCACTCAAAATCTTTTTCACCCCATCTTTCCACCTCCAATTTGGTCTCCCAATTCTCGTTCCCTCCACCTCCGACACATATATCCTCTTGGTCAATCTTTCCTCACTCATTCTCTCCATGTGCCCAAACCATTTCAAAACACCCTCTTCTGCTCTCTCAACCACACTCTTTTTATTTCCACACATCTCTCTTACCCTTACATTACTTACTCGATCAAACCACTTCACACCACATATTGTCCTCAAACATCTCATTTCCAGCACATCCACCCTCCTGCGCACAACTCTATCCATAGCCCACGCCTCGCAACCATACAACATTGTTGGAACCACTATTCCTTCATACATACCCATTTTTGCTTTCCGAGATAATGTTCTCGACTTCCACACATTCTTCAAGGCTCCCAGGATTTTTGCCCCCTCCCCCACCCTATGATTCACTTCTGCTTCCATGGTTCCATCCGCTGCCAGATCCACTCCCAGATATCTAAAACACTTTACTTCCTCCAGTTTTCCTCCATTCCAACTTACCTCACAACTGACTTGATCCTCAACCCTACTGTACCTAATAACCTTGCTCTTATTCACATTTACTCTTAACTTTCTTCTTTCACACACTTTACCAAACTCAGTCACCAGCTTCTGCAGTTTCTCACATGAATCAGCCACCAGCGCTGTATCATCAGCGAACAACAACTGACTCACTTCCCAAGCTCTCTCATCGACAACAGACTTCATACTTGCCCCTCTTTCCAAAACTCTTGCATTCACCTCCCTAACAACCCCATCCATAAACAAATTAAACAACCATGGAGACATCACACACCCCTGCCGCAAACCTACATTCACTGAGAACCAATCACTTTCCTCTCTTCCTACACGTACACATGCCTTACATCCTAAATAAAAACTTTTCACTGCTTCTAACAACTTGCCTCCCACACCATATATTCTTAGTACCTTCCACAGAGCATCTCTATCAACTCTATCATATGCCTTCTCCAGATCCATAAATGCTACATACAAATCCATTTGCTTTTCTAAGTATTTCTCATATACATTCTTCAAAGCAAACACCTGATCCACACATCCTCTACCACTTCTGAAACCACACTGCTCTTCCCCAATCTGATGCTCTGTACATGCCTTCACCCTCTCAATCAATACCCTCCCATATAATTTACCAGGAATACTCAACAAACTTATACCTCTGTAATTTGAGCACTCACTCTTATCCCCTTTGCCTTTGTACAATGGAACTATGCTAGCATTCTGCCAATCCTCAGGCACCTCACCATGAATCATACATACATTAAATAACCTTACCAACCAGTCAACAATACAGTCACCCCCTTTTTTAATAGACTCCACTGCAATACCATCCAAACCTGCTGCCTTGCCAGCTTTCATCTTCCGAAAAGCTTTTACTACCTCTTCTCTGTTTACCAAATCATTTTCCCTAACTCTCTCACTTTGCACACCACTTCTACCAAAACACCCTATATCTGCCACCTGTCATCAAACACATTCAACAAACATTCAAAATACTCACTCCATCTCCTTCTCACATCACCACTACTTGTTATCACCTCCCCATTTGCCCCCTTCACTGAAGTTCCCATTTGCTCCCTTGTCTTACGCACTTTATTTACCTCCTTCCAGAACATCTTTTTATTCTGCCTAAAATGTAATGATACTCTCTCACCCCAACTCTCATTTGCCCTCTTTTTCACCCCTTGCACCTTTCTCTCGACCTCCTGTCTCTTTCTTTTATACATCTCCCACTCATTTATATATATATATATATATATATATATATATATATATATATATATATATATATATATATATATATATATATACACACATTTTTTTCTTTTCTTTTTTACTATTCGCTATTTCCCGCATTAGCGAGGTAGCGTTAAGAACAGAGGACTGAGCCTTTGAGGGAACATCCTCACTTGGCCCCCTTCTCTGTTCCTTCTTTTGGAAAATGAAAAACGAGACGGGAGGATTTCCAGACCCCCCCACTCCCTTCCCTTTTAGTCGCCTTCTACGACACACAGGGAATACGTGGGAAGAATTCTTAATCCCCTATCCCCAGGGATAATATATATATATATATATATATATATATATGTATATTTTTTTTTTCAAACTATTCGCCATTTCCCGTGTTAGCGAGGTAGTGTTAAGAACAGAGGACTGGGCCATTGAGGGAATATCCTCACCTGGCCCCCTTCTCTGTTCCTTCTTTTGGAAAATTAAAAAAAATTGAGAGGGGAGGAATTCCAGCCCCCCGCTCCCTCCCCTTTTAGTCGCCTTCTACGACACGCAGGGAATACGTGGGAAGTAAATATACATACATATACATATCATCATATACATACACAAACACAGACATATACATACATACACATATACATAGTCATACTTGCTTGTCTTCATCCATTCCTGTTGCTACCCCGCCACACAGGAAATATTCTCCCTAAAATTTACTGAGACTCTCTCACCCCAACTCTCATTTGCCCTCTTTTTCAACCTTTGCACCTTTCTCGTGACCTCCTGCTGCTTCCTTTTATACATCTCCCTGTCATTTGCACTATCTCCCTACAAGTATCGTCCAAAGGCCTCTCTTTCACTAATAATTTTACTTCTTTATCCCACCACTCACTATCCTTTCTAATCTGCCCACCTCCCACCTTTCTCGTGCCACATGCATCTTTTGTGCAAGCCACAAATGCTTCCCTAAATACATGCCATTCCTCAACCAATCCCCTTGCATCATTTGCTCTCATCTTTTGCCATTCTACGCTTAATCTCTCCCGGTACTTCCTCCAAGCTCACTTACTCTCACCAGTCTCTTCTCCCAAGCATTCTCTCTTCTTTTTTGCAACCTCCTACAAATCTTCACCTTTGCTTCCACAAGATAGTGATCAGACATCTCTCCAGCTGCTCCTCTCAGCACATTAACTCCCAAAAGTCTCTCTTTTACATGTCTATCAATTAACACATAATCCAATAATGCCCTTTGGCCATCTCTCCTACTCACATACATATACTCATGTATATCTCTCCTTTTAAACCAGGTATTCCAAGTCACCAGTCTTTTTTCCACACAAACATCCACAAGCTCTTCACCATTTCCATTTACAACATTGAACACCTCATGTTCACCAATTATACCCTCAACCGCCACATTACTCACCTTTACATATAAATCACCTGTCACTAGAACCTGGTCTTGTGCATCAAAGCTGCTAACACACTCAATCACCTGCTCCCAAAACACTTGCCTCTCATGATCTTTCTTCTCATGACCAGGTGCATAAGCATCAATAATCACCCATCTCTCTCCATCCACTTTCAGTTTTACCCACATCTGAGCCTTGGAGGAGGATGAGCACTCCCTACTTGACTCATTCTTCTGTTTCCCTTTTTAGAAATTGAATTAGAAGAAGGGGAGGGTTTCCAGCCCCAAACTCCCACCCCCTTTAGTCGCTGTCTACGGCACGTGGGGAATACATGGGAAGTATTCTTTCTCCCCAATCCCCAGGGGGCTAGTGGGGAGGTAATAACAGGTAGTGATGAAGTGGGAAGGAGATGGAAAGAGTATTTTGAAGGCTTGTTGAATGTGTTTGATCATAGAGTGGCAGAGGTGACTGTATTGTTGACAGGTTGGTAAGGATATTCAATGTATGTATGGACCATGGTGAAGTGCATAAGGATTGGCAGAATGCAAGCATAGTGCCACTGTACAAAGGCAAAGGGTACAATGGTGAGTGTTCAAACTACAGAGGCATAAGTTTGTTGAGTATTCCAGGAAAATTATATGAGAGGGTATTGACTGAGAGGGCAAAGGCATTTACAGAGCATCAGATTGGGAAGAGCAGTGTGGTTTCAGAAGTGGTAGAGGATATGTGGATCAGGTGTTTGCTTTGAAGGATGTATGAGAAATACTTAAAAAAACAGATGGATTTGTAACATTTATGGATCTGGAGAAGGCATATGACAGGGTTGATAGAGATGCTTTGTGGAAGGTTTAAAGAGTATATGGTGTGGGAGGTAAGTGCTAGAAGCAGTGAAAAGTTTTTACCAAGGATGTAAGGCATGTGTACAAGTAGAAAGAGAGGAGAGTGATTGGTTCCCAGTGAAGGTCGGTCTGCAGCAGGGGTGTGATGTCCCCTATGGACTTAACAGAGAATGGAACCATGGAAGCGGAAGTGAGTCACAGGATGGGAGAGGGAGCGAAGGTTCTGGGCATGATAAAGAATGTGTGGAAGGAGAGAACATTGTCTCAGAGAGGAAAAATGGGTATGTTTGAAGGAATAGTGGTTCCAACAATGTTATGTGGTTGCAAAGCATGGGCTATAGATAGGGTTGTGCAGAGGATCGAGGATGTGTTGGAAATGAAATGTTTGAGGACAATATGTGGTGTGAGGTGGTTTGATCGAGTAAGTAATGAAAGGGCAAGAGAGATGTGTGGCAATAAAAAGAGTGTGGTTGAGAGAGCAGAAGAGGGTGTGTTGAAATGGTTTGGACACATGGAGAGAATGAGTGAGGAAAGATTGACAAAGAGGATATATGTGTCAGAGGTGGAGGGAACTAGGAGAATTGGGAGACCAAATTGGAGATGGAAGGATGGAGTGAAAAAGATTTTGAGTGATCAGGACCTGAACATATATATATATATATATATATATATATATATATATATATATATATATATATATATATATATATATATATATTTTTTTTTTTTATACTTTGTCGCTGTCTCCCGCGTTTGCGATGTAGCGCAAGGAAACAGACGAAAGAAATGGCCCAACCCCCTCCATACACATGTATATACATACATCCACACACGCAAATATACATACCTACACAGCTTTCCATGGTTTACCCCAGACGCTTCACATGCCTTGATTCAATCCACTGACAGCACGTCAACCCCGGTATACCACATCGCTCCAATTCACTCTATTCCTTGCCCTCCTTTCACCCTCCTGCATGTTCAGGCCCCGATCACACAAAATCTTTTTCACTCCATCTTTCCACCTCCAATTTGGTCTCCCTCTTCTCCTCGTTCCCTCCACCTCCGACACATATATCCTCTTGGTCAATCTTTCCTCACTCATTCTCTCCATGTGCCCAAACCACTTCAAAACACCCTCTTCTGCTCTCTCAACCACGCTCTTTGTATTTCCACACATCTCTCTTACCCTTACGTTACTCACTCGATCAAACCACCTCACACCACACATTGTCCTCAAACATCTCATTTCCAGCACATCCATCCTCCTGCGCACAACTCTATCCATAGCCCACGCCTCGCAACCATACAACATTGTTGGAACCACTATTCCTTCAAACATACCCATTTTTGCTTTCCGAGATAATGTTCTCGACTTCCACACATTCTTCAAGGCTCCCAGAATTTTCGCCCCCTCCCCCACCCTATGATCCACTTCCGCTTCCATGGTTCCATCCGCTGACAGATCCACTCCCAGATATCTAAAACACTTCACTTCCTCCAGTTTTTCGCCATTCAAACTCACCTCCCAATTGACTTGACCCTCAACCCTACTGTACCTAATAACCTTGCTCTTATTCACATTTACTCTTAACTTTCTTCTTCACACACTTTACCAAACTCAGTCACCAGCTTCTGCAGTTTCTCACATGAATCAGCCACCAGCGCTGTATCATCAGCGAACAACAACTGACTCACTTCCCAAGCTCTCTCATCCCCAACAGACTTCATACTTGCCCCTCTTTCCAAAACTCTTGCATTTACCTCCCTAACAACCCCATCCATAAACAAATTAAACAACCATGGAGACATCACACACCCCTGCCGCAAACCTACATTCACTGAGAACCAATATATATATTGGTCGAGGTGGTGTGCAAAGTGAGAGGGTTAGGGAAAATGATTTGGTAAACAGAGAAGAGGTAGTGAAAGCTTTGCGGAAGATGAAAGCCAGCAAGGCAGCAGGTTTGGATGGTATTGCAGTGGAATTTATTAAAAAAGGGGGTGACTGTATTGTTGACTGGTTGGTAAGGTTATTTAATGTATGTATGACTCATGGTGAGGTGCCTGAGGATTGGCGGAATGCGTGCATAGTGCCATTGTACAAAGGCAAAGGGGATAAGAGTGAGTGCTCAAATTACAGAGGTATAAGTTTGTTGAGTATTCCTGGTAAATTATATGGGAGGGTATTGATTGAGAGGGTGAAGGCATGTACAGAGCATCAGATTGGGGAAGAGCAGTGTGGTTTCAGAAGTGGTAGAGGATGTGTGGATCAGGTGTTTGCTTTGAAGAATGTATGTGAGAAATACTTAGAAAAGCAAATGCATTTGTATGTAGCATTTATGGATCTGGAGAAGGCATATGATAGAGTTGATAGAGATGCTCTGTGGAAGGTATTAAGAATATATGGTGTGGGAGGAAAGTTGTTAGAAGCAGTGAAAAGTTTTTATCGAGGATGTAAGGCATGTGTACGTGTAGGAAGAGAGGAAAGTGATTGGTTCTCAGTGAATGTAGGTTTGCGGCAGGGGTGTGTGATGTCTCCATGGTTGTTTAATTTGTGCTCAAATTACAGAGGTATAAGTTTGTTGAGTATTCCTGGTAAATTATATGGGAGGGTATTGATTGAGAGGGTGAAGGCATGTACAGAGCATCAGATTGGGGAAGAGCAGTGCGGTTTCAGAAGTGGTAGAGGATGTGTGGATCAGGTGTTTGCTTTGAAGAATGTATGTGAGAAATACTTAGAAAAGCAAATGGATTTGTATGTAGCATTTATGGATCTGGAGAAGGCATATGATAGAGTTGATAGAGATGCTCTGTGGAAGGTATTAAGAAGTATATGGGCAAGATGTTAGAAGCAGTGAAAAGTTTTTATCGAGGATGTAAGGCATGTGTATGTGTAGGAAGAGAGGAAAGTGATTGGTTCTCAGTGAATGTAGGTTTGCGGCAGGGGTGTGTCATGTCTCCATGGTTGTTTAATTTGTTTATGGATGGGGTTGTTAGGGAGGTAAATGCAAGAGTCCTGGAAAGAGGGGCAAGTATGAAGTCTGTTGGGGATGAGAGAGCTTGGGAAGTGAGTCAGTTGTTGTTCGCTGATGATACAGCGCTGGTGGCTGATTCATGTGAGAAACTGCAGAAGCTGGTGACTGAGTTTGGTAAAGTGTGTGGAAGAAGAAAGTTAAGAGTAAATGTGAATAAGAGCAAGGTTATTAGGTACAGTAGGGTTGAGGGTCAAGTCAATTGGGAGGTGAGTTTGAATGGAGAAAAACTGGAGGAAGTGAAGTGTTTTAGATATCTGGAAGTGGATCTGGCAGCGGATGGAACCATGGAAGCGGAAGTGGATCATAGGGTGGGGGAGGGGGCGAAAATCCTGGGGGCCTTGAAGAATGTGTGGAAGTCGAGAACATTATCTCGGAAAGCAAAAATGGGTATGTTTGAAGGAATAGTGGTTCCAACAATGTTGTATGGTTGCGAGGCGTGGGCTATGGATAGAGTTGTGCGCAGGAGGATGGATGTGCTGGAAATGAGATGTTTGAGGACAATGTGTGGTGTGAGGTGGTTTGATCGAGTGAGTAACGTAAGGGTAAGAGAGATGTGTGGAAATACAAAGAGCGTGGTTGAGAGAGCAGAAGAGGGTGTTTTGAAGTGGTTTGGGCACATGGAGAGGATGAGTGAGGAAAGATTGACCAAGAGGATATATGTGTCGGAGGTGGAGGGAACGAGGAGAAGAGGGAGACCAAATTGGAGGTGGAAAGATGGAGTGAAAAAGATTTTGTGTGATCGGGGCCTGAACATGCAGGAGGGTGAAAGGAGGGCAAGGAATAGAGTGAATTGGAGCGATGTGGTATACAGGGGTTGACGTGCTGTCAGTGGATTGAATCAAGGCATGTGAAGCGTCTGGGGTAAACCATGGAAAGCTGTGTAGGTATGTATATTTGCGTGTGTGGACGTATGTATGTACATGTGTATGGGGGGGGGTTGGGCCATTTCTTTCGTCTGTTTCCTTGCGCTACCTCGCAAACGCGGGAGACAGCGACAAAGTATAAAAAAAAAAAAAAAAAAAAAAAATATATATATATATATATATATATATATGTCTCCATGGTGAGAACAATGGAAGTAAGGGGAGTGGGGGAGGAATGGGATGTATTTAGGGAATCAGTGATGGATTGCGCAAAAGATGCTTGTGGCATGAGAAGAGTGGGAGGTGGGTTGATTAGAAAGGGTAGTGAGTGGTGGGATGAAGAAGTAAGATTATTAGTGAAAGAGAAGAGAGAGGCATTTGGACGATTTTTGCAGGGAAAAAATGCAATTGAGTGGGAGATGTATAAAAGAAAGAGACAGGAGGTCAAGAGAAAGGTGCAAGAGGTGAAAAAGAGGGTAAATGAGAGTTGGGGTGAGAGAGTATCATTAAATTTTAGGGAGAATAAAAAGATGTTCTGGAAGGAGGTAAATAAAGTGCGTAAGACAAGGGAGCAAATGGGAACTTCAGTGAAGGGCACTAATGGGGAGGTGATAACAAGTAGTGATGATGTGAGAAGGAGATGGAGTGAGTATTTTGAAGGTTTGTTGAATGTGTTTGATGATAGAGTGGGAGATATAGGGTGTTTTGGTCGAGGTGGTGTGCAAAGTGAGAGGGTTAGGGAAAATTATTTGGTAAACAGAGAAGAGGTAGTAAAAGCTTTGCGGAAGATGAAAACCGGCAAGGCAGCAGGTTTGGATGGTATTGCAGTGGAATTTATTAAAAAAGGGGATGACTGTATTATTGACTGGTTCGTAAGGTTACTTAATGTATGTATGACTCATGGTGAGGTGCCTGAGGATTGGCAGAATGCGTGCATAGTGCCACTGTACAAAGGCAAAGGGGATGAGAGTGAGTGCTCAAATTACAGAGGTATAAGTTTGTTGAGTATTCCTGGGAAATTATATGGGAGGGTATTGACTGAGAGGGTGAAGGCATGTACAGAGCATCAGATTGGGGAAGAGCAGTGTGGTTTCAGAAGTGGTAGAGGATGTGTGGATCAGGTGTTTGCTTTGAAGAATGTATGTGAGAAATACTTAGAAAAGCAAATGGATTTGTATGTAGCATTTATGGATCTGGAGAAGGCATATGATAGAGTTGATAGAGATGCTCTGTGGAAGGTATTAAGAATATATGGTGTGGGAGGAAAGTTGTCAGAAGCAGTGAAAAGTTTTTATCGAGGATGTAAGGCATGTGTACGTGTAGGAAGAGAGGAAAGTGATTGGTTCTCAGTGAATGTAGGTTTGCGGCAGGGGTGTGTCATGTCTCCATGGTTGTTTAATTTGTTTATGGATGGGGTTGTTAGGGAGATGAATGCAAGAGTTTTGGAAAGAGGGGAAGTATGAAGTCTGTTGGGGATGAGAGAGCTTGGGAAGTGAGTCAGTTGTTGTTTGCTGATGATACAGCGCTGGTGGCTGATTCATGTGAGAAACTGCAGAAGCTGGTGACTG